>NC_045426.1:490620567-490920817 GCF_902635505.1 Sarcophilus harrisii | reverse complement strand
ATACTAGATTGCTATAGTTATTGACTATTTTGTCCACCCAGGCTCATATTTTAAGTGTCATCTTCCCCTCTGCATTTATTAACTGACTCTAATTCTATAATTTCTGTGTGGCCAAAGCTGAAACCATTGCCAATGGGAATATTTTGCAGGTCTTTTTTTTTTTTTTTCTTTTTCTCTTTTCTTATTACCTAATTCCCTACAGAAAGCCTTAAATGAGCTTACTAGGACATTTGCTTTGAGTATGAAAATTCATTAATCTTTCCTAGTGTTCTAAACTTTTTGGTTACAGCCTTTAGAAGTTTTTCTGTTTGGCTTCATTTTAAATCTTTCAAGATAACAGAATCTACAAACAAAGAAACATAACACTAGACAAAAATTTTCCTGTATTTTATAAAGATTCAAGCCTACAAAATGATAAGACAGACCCATAGGGATTTAAAGAAGAAAACCCTTTTAGGTAGAAGTGGGCAAAAATCACCACTTGTAGCTGCTAAACAAAAATAAAAATTCATCTGACCAGGATAAGATTTTTCAATGATCAGTCATCATTTCTTTAGTTTTCAGTTATGTTAAGAATCAAATTAGAACTAACACAGATTACCAGTTAAATCTCTTGAAAATTTATGTCAGAAGTCACTTAATTCAACTGAATTGATTTTAAAAGGGTTTTAGTATACACTAGGTCCTGGGGCTATGGCCTTCAGGACCTCTTCCTCCCCTGCTTTATCCTTAGAGTGAGGAGCATGAATCTTTCCTAGGGACAGGTGAATAAATCTTTCCTGGGACGGATGCTTTGGTCCTACCTTACATGCACATCCCTCATTTACTGTTTTAATTGAGCAATATAAACCTGATTGTCATTCTGGAGGGTACAGATATTTTCTTTTTTCTCTTTCTGCATTCTTTTTCATTTTATTTAAGGTTTCTTTAAAGGAATCCAAGTTACAAGAGGCTTTTCTTTTGGTGGTTTTGAGTAGCCCATTATTAAAAGCATCCCACTTGGGATATTAAATTTTCTTGCTGGCTTCATCAAAACATTTCTCAGGGTAAATTATTTTTAAATTGGTGATGAGTTGTCTTGGATCAATTTCTCCTGATTAGTTAAATATTTGCAGATTTGAGGATCATAATGTAGCGACATATGGCCAACTGTTGTCCCTTTGGTGGGACAGGGTACCTTTAGCATCTTGGGAAGTTTGGTTACTCATGGGAACTTGGTCAAGATTTTATTTTATTCCAGAATTTTTCTTTTCTTTTTTTCTTTTTCTTCCTTCCTTCCTTTCTTTTTCTTTAATTTCTCTTTTTTCCCTTTCTTTTCTCCTCCTTCTCTATCTTCCTCCCTCCCTCCCTCCTTCCCTTTCGACCTCCTTTCCTCCTATTGTTTCTTCCTCTCTCCTTCCCTTCAAAGGTTCCTCATAGTAGGATGCCTGCCCTGTAGTGCCCACACTGGTGTCACCAGTGGAACCCATTCTGGGGGTCTCTATTTGTGGCTACAAATCTCTGAGACTTTTTAGCCTCAGTCATTGATCCGTATTACCCATCCCAGGCCTTTGCCTATCCTGCCACTCCTCTGGTATCCAAACCCCTTTTCCTCCTAATAAATGAATTCATCTGAAAGGAGTTCAAAATTCAAGCAAGGAGTCTACTCATCAGATCCTAAGTGAGGGTGGACATTAAAGAGTCCTAGGTGGTATCAAAGTGCCTGTTATCATCCCCCTCAAATGGTCACAAAGAAGCCCCTGATGAATCTCACTTCTGATACTAGAAATCTTAACTAGATGAAGCCCACCCCTCAAGATGGAGAGAAGTCCAAGTTGGATTGAAAGCAGAAAAGCTTTATCAGGAGGAAAATTGGAGAGGCTTGGGAGATCTATTTATGAAAAGCACAAAAGGGAGGTTCAAGGAGGAATTAGGAAAAAACAATAGACAGTCTTTCCCAGGAAGAGGTGGGACACAGAAACACATTGTTTTGTTTTGGGCCAGTTTGGGGGACACAGCTCAGCAAGGTCAGCCAGCAAACACCAGCATAAGTGTCTGAGAGTAATAAGCAAGACTGGCTAACTCCAGGCTCCCAACTGGCTCCTTTCAAAAATAGGCTTATAACTGTATAAGCCTAAGGCAATTTGAATGGTAAAAGTAACTTATAGAAAACAGACATATTAATTTCAGTGGCACTAATATAATACCCATATAGAATACTATATAAAATATAATCTATTTTTTAAAATCTTTCCTTATTGGCTCTGATATTTCTGTAAATGTGTAAATGAATACATTGCATGGCTTTTCATACCAAGAGAAGCCTCTTTATTTCTTGGTTTGTGTTTAAGAGAATTTCATATGCCTGAGGTACTGAAGAATTTTTATCTTTCCATTGCCAAAGTTTTATCATTATAATAATTTGTCATGCTTTTAAAAGGGGGCATCAAGATTAACACAGGAATAATTTTTGTGTTTCCTTGACAGAAATCATAGCCCACTAATGAGTTTTGGAGCCAGCTTTGTCAGTTTTTTGGTAAGTTGATTTGGGAAGAGAAAAAAGAGGGAAGAGAATAGATATTCTTTACCTACTGTCTGGAAAATAAAGAGTTTGAAACAGAAAGTTTCAATTATTTTAATGATTTTCTTTCTTTATTCAATTGTTTTAAAAATCAACTATTAAAATACAGATACAATTGAAAAAGGTGCCCAAGAGAGAAAATTCCCTCTAGCACTATTGAACGAGATGAAAATAAAAATTTGCCAATTATTGTCACTTTAGAAGCCCAAATATAGGAAATAAGGGAAATATAGAACTTGATTATATAATAAATGGAGTAGTGTGTAAGAATTCATGATTTGAGTATTTTTTATTAACTCATATATAGAAAAGCATAGGATGGTGTACAAACAACATTTAAATCAAGCATCTTTTTAAAAATCTTAATAATAAGTATTTACAGAATCATTCTTTACTTCCACTTTTAAATTAGCAAGTAGAGGCAAAAACAGTAAAAAAAAAAAAAATAGAAGGAGTAATAATGATAATAGTAATAGTAACTGATATTTATTTAGCATTTGCTATGTGCTAGGCATTGAGCTAAGTACTTTAGGATTGTCTTCTCATTTAATCCTCAAAACAAACCTGGAATGTAGGTGATATTGTTATTCCCATTTTCTAGATAAGGAAACTGAGGGAAACGAAATTAAATGACTTGCCCAGGATCTCACAGCCAGTAAGTATCTGAGACCTGATTTTTAACTTAGGTCTTCCTGATTACAGGCCCTACACAGCATCTATTGCATTACCTAGCTGCTCAGTTAACATTAGCATTAATTCCTTATTATTAGTAAAATGAGATGCAGAAAATAAGACGGTTAGTGTTACAACTTTGGCCACTCTGTTAAAAAGGAATCTGGCTGCATAAGAAAATCATTAGATATTGGGATTCAGAGAACCTTGGTTTTTCTGGCCTTTTTTTTTTTCCTGCCTCTACCCACTTACTAGCCATGTGACTTTAGCCAAAATACTTAATCTCTTAGCTTTTTTGTGTAAAATGGATATGCTTACCCTTTCTACCTCACACAATTATGGTAAAGGTTAATGAAGATGGGTAGTGGTTGCAGGTTTTGTTGTTGGTACTGTTGGTGTGTTAAGTTCTAAAGGATGTAAATAGGATTAGAGATACTGATAGTATTAATAAAGACACTGTTGCATTTTCTTCCTGCCACTGCCTGGAACTAGTTGAGCAGATAACATGACTGGAGCTAGGTCTCATTATACATTTTTTTTTTTTACTAAGGACAGCATAATTTTTGGAGTTTTCAATAAGATTACTGTGTTAGTAACCATCTAAAATGATTGTTGTTTGAATTAAATGAGTTCTGAGACCGTGTATGGTTCTGATACTTTAAGATTTATGATTATAATGGTATAGTAGAAAATTCACAGGCTCAAGAGTCCATAGAACTGGATTTTGGTCTCAGTTCTTTAGCTAAACAGATGTGGCCTCAAATGAGTCACGTTCTAGTTCTCTCACCTTTAAAATGGGGAAATTAACTGGATGATCAACAGCCAACATTCTTTGAGTCTGTTCTTAAAGAATTCATACTTTGTATAAGTATAAAAAACTTATATTTTATATTTGTTCCACTTGAATTTCTGAGCAGGCAGAATTGAGTTAGAACTGAGAACCTAGAGTGAAAGCTGCTACTGTGGGTATGCTAATCAGAAAGTAAAAGGTCTTTATTACTTTTTTAAAATAATAAAGACATTCTAATTTAATGTAGTAAAGCTTGTTTGTCAGTAAGTACATACATATTTTTTTTTTTAATTTAATAGCCTTTTATTTACAGGATATATACATGGGTAACTTTACAGCATTAACAATTGCCAAACCTCTTGTTCCAATTTAACTTTCATTCACATTGTTACCCTAGATGGCAGGATGACCAGTAGATATTAAATATATTAAAATATAACTTAGATACACAATAAGTATACATGACCAAAACATTATTTTGCTAGTACATACATATTTATTACTTTAAATTTTTATTTACAGATGTCATATGGTAGCTTTTTATATTAGATTTAATGGGTAACAAATTGAATGAAAGTTAAATTCTGATTCTGGAAAATTTAAAGCCTTTATTAATTATTTTTCTTTTGTAAGAACTAATTAATTGGAGGAGAATAACTTTTCTTTTTCTTTTTGGGGCTACTGGAACTTTGTGTAAATCTCTCTTTTTCTGTCAAAATTTTGATGTAATAAACTGTCTTAGACATTTCATGATTTAATTTTTCATATTTTTATTTTTGGAAGAATGCCATGATGACATTTGAGGAAGAAAAAATGCAATTGGCATGTGATGACTTAAAAACGACAGAAAAACTATGTGAAAGTGAAGAAGCTGGGGTTATTGAAACAATCAAGAATAAGATCAAGAAGAATGTAAGTCTGTCATCATTTAAATGGTGAATTTTGCACATTTGGAAAGATTGCTGCTTGGTTCTGACATTAATTACTACTGTGCCATGATTTTGGCAGTTAGAACACAAATTTCATATTATTAAAAGAATAAGAAACTAATTTAAATATTTATCAACTGGAAGCATTTTCTAATTAATGGAATATTTAAAAGGTACTACTGTTATTCAGCATATTGTATTCAGTAATGATTCTGGAAATGCATAGTGATGATTTGGCTTAAGAAGGAAGCTTCATATTTAGAGGCAATTGTTCTACTTCCCTTGTACAGTTTTCTGAATAACCCCTAAGTGTCTTTTTACCAATCTTATGATTAGTTCCTAAGAACAGCTAGATATTTCATGAAATCAGCAATTTGGCATTTATGTAGTTGGAAATTAGGGGTAGGAGAGATGGGAAGATTTGATATTAATTTTTCTCTCCTGAATATATTTTTAATATTTGAATGTTCTTTATTCTCCAGTTGTTGTCCTTCAAGATACACTTAAAGAATATCTTTTAATTAATCTTTTTTTTTCCCCCTGAGGCAATTGGGGTTAAGTGACTTGCCCAGGGTAACACAGCTAGGAAATGTTAAGTGTCTGATTTGAACTTGGGTCCTCCTGACTTCAGGGCTGGCACTCTATCCACTGTACCATCTAGTTCCCCCTGACTAATGTTAAATGAATAAAACCTCTTCGCTATCTACTATTGCTCCTAAGATTTCATTTAGTAGATAATTTATAGTTTCAAGTATATAAGGAAGAATATAGGAAAACATTGCCAGAATTTTTTCAGCCCATTTGTATTAGTATATTTAACTACAAAACAAAACAAACTACTACCTACTATCATTTAAGCACTAATATGTTTGATTCAGCATGCATCAATAATGTGGTCATAATAGGGTTCTTGTGTTCTTTTTTTTTTTTTTAAGATAAGTGTGTGTGTGTGTGTGTGTGTGAACTGTAGTAATTTATAAATTTTTCCAGTAGTATTTCTTCAACATCTATTTGGATTCTTTTAAAAGAAGTCTCATTTATTTTCTAATTTCAAATATAATGATTTGCACATGATAGGTATTAAACAGTTGTTGAATTGAATTTTCAGCATGCACTTTTCATTTTTTATTGTATTTTAAATGTCCTTCTTATAAGTTGAAGTATTAACACATTTTTAAAAAGATATTTTGGAATCCTTAGCTTATAATACCGAATTTCATTTAGCCTTTGCCCTAAAACTACATTCCAGAAATATTTTTAAAATATTTTCACTGTATATTTCTGTGAAAAGTTTGGAAATGTTGTTATGACAGTACTTGTCAATGTTAATTAATCATAGTAGCTAAAATCTAAAAATGATCTATGGATACTTTGAAACTCTTTTGTTCCTTTTTCTTTTTGCATAGAATTTTTAAAAGTTCATTTTCAATTAATCTAAAATTAATGGTAATTTTTACCATAATCATGATGTTTTTCAATATTTATTTCTGTAACGACTATATAAGCGCTACCGAATTTCATTTAGCCTTTGCCCTAAAACTACATTCCAGAAATATTTTTAAAATATTTTCACTGTATATTTCTGTGAAAAGTTTGGAAATGTTGTTATGACAGTACTTGTCAATGTTAATTAATCATAGTAGCTAAAATCTAAAAATGATCTATGGATACTTTGAAACTCTTTTGTTCCTTTTTCTTTTTGCATAGAATTTTTAAAAGTTCATTTTCAATTAATCTAAAATTAATGGTAATTTTTACCATAATCATGATGTTTTTCAATATTTATTTCTGTAATAGAATTTTTAAAAGTTCATTTTCAATTAATCTAAAATTAATGGTAATTTTTACCATAATCATGATGTTTTTCAATATTTATTTCTGTAACAACTATATAAGCGCTACCGAATTTCATTTAGCCTTTGCCCTAAAACTACATTCCAGAAATATTTTTAAAATATTTTCACTGTATATTTCTGTGAAAAGTTTGGAAATGTTGTTATGACAGTACTTGTCAATGTTAATTAATCATAGTAGCTAAAATCTAAAAATGATCTATGGATACTTTGAAACTCTTTTGTTCCTTTTTCTTTTTGCATAGAATTTTTAAAAGTTCATTTTCAATTAATCTAAAATTAATGGTAATTTTTACCATAATCATGATGTTTTTCAGTATTTATTTCTGTAACGACTATATAAGCGCTATTTCATTTTCTTAGAATGGCTTTTATAGGGTCCAATGAGAAATATCATTAAATGACAACTCACATGTTAGCCACTATAGTTTTATGCTTTCTTAGCAATATGTAAAATCTTTTTATTATCTTCATTATGACAAATATTAGTCAAATTCACTCCTGTTATTATTCACTTCAGTATTTTTATCTAAGTTTAGAGCACGGAGTTATTTTTCTCTAAGTAGGTTAAATTTTTTTAAAAAAATAGTCCCCTCTGACTTTAATTTTTTTTCTAACTTAAATCCTCTATTCTTATAGTTTCAAACACAACTTACTCTAATAAAGAGTTTCTTAACGTGTCTGTGAACCTGCTGTTTAAAAATATTTTGATAATGGTTTCTCATTATAATTGGTTTCCTTTGTAATCTTGTATATTTTATTTTATATATTTAAAAATATCATTCTGAAGACTCCATGATCTGTAGGTTTCATTAGCTTGCAAAAGTGTCCATAACACAAAAGAGGTAAATAACTGAGCTAGAGTTATTGAGAAATGTTGGGGTTTTTTTTAGTAAATAACTCTAATGAATTAGAGTTGTTGAGAAATGTTAAGGCGATTGTAGAGGAAATTAAAAGCTTTGTGGCCAAGATTTTGCCTCTTTTGAAAAAAAAATGAAAATAATGACTGGGACCATCAAATTATTTTTAAAAACCACACCAGATTGCCATTTAGTACATTTGAGCACAGAAGAGATAAACATCAAAATGAAATTGCCCTCATTGCTGTGAATGAAGCTTATTTTCACTTAGTTTTCTTTTTATTCCTCCTGTGTTCTCTTTATAGATATAAAGGTATTCTATATTTTTGGATAGGTATTCTATAGTCTTTCCAATACATAGGATAGAAATCTGTTAGTTTTTAATTTTGTGACTTTAGTTGGTACTTCAGTTTTCTTACCTTATTCACAAGATTGTTATTTCATTGGTATGGGGTACTTTTAATACCTTTGTAGGTTTCAATCCTTACCTACCTTCACTGGTGGCTTGAAATGGTATGATCAAAAAAATTGTCATATGGCAATTGAGCCTTGCCAGACTTAGCTAATAGGTTGTTTCACTACTAATAAACACTTTCATAAACTTGTATTTTTAAATATTTTGATAAATAAGATTGTTTATTCTCTCAAGGAGAGAAATAGAACTTGAAACTTGAAACCGAAAACTTAAAAAAATATTTTAAAAAAAAAACGGTTTTTAATTGTAATTGAGAAAAAATATTTTAAAATAAAAATATTTTTAAATGTTTTGATAAGTGATTTGATATAATTTATAAACCTTTAATTTTATTTATGTATTTTAGAACATGATACATAAAGGTCTAGGCTTGACAAGGTCTAGATTTAGGGAACTAAAATGAAATTAGAGTTTCTGGTGGTCAGGGAGTTAAATGATAAGGTCTATTGGCAGGTTCGTGGTTCAGGGAATCAAATGGAGAGATTTGGCTCCCCTGCACTCCTTTGGGATTTGGCACAAGGATAAGGAGTTTTGGGGAACTCCCTTCTGGTGGTGCAGAGATTCTCTGTAAAGGAATTTACAGACACGAAAACCTAGATTGATAAAAGAAGTTTAATTATAGGGATTGGGGAGTAAGGTTAGAAATCCTGACAGAGAGGCATAGAGTCTTGTTGGGGAAATAGGTGAGGATAAAGAGAGGGTGGCACTGGGAAAAGAATAGTCCATTGGGAAGAGACCCTTGGCATAGCAAGCATTGCATAGCTGGCATATTTAGAACCTCTGCAAAGAGAGGATTTTAGTTTGGCTCTTTTTTAATAGGAGCTTTGGCTACAAACTGAAGGGAACTCATGGGTGGAGTTCTACATTCTGGGTTTCACCTTGAGCTGAATTTGAATAGAATTCAATGAGTTTTAGGACTAACTGAACCCATCTAGATAACAGAAGGAAACTGTTTGTCCCTCAGGTGGGGTCCCTCACTGAGGCAGAGTTGAAGGAGATTTTCTCCTTCAAGGATTTTTAGAGTTTCAGGCTACCTTCTTCAGGCTGTGTAAGTAGAATCTTTGCAACTTGATGCAATATATAGTTGGGCTTTGCTAGGCTAACTTAACACCTCACTCACCACCAATGCCATAATGAAGCATAGACGTGGACTTTATTTCTATGTCTATACAAAAATGATATGTTTTATATAGCTTTAAAAGCCAAGTTTAACTTGACACATTGGAGAACAGGTGTTAGTTACTCTTTAATTCAAAACTATATTACCTACCATATTCAAAACACTGTGGATGTTGATGAGGGGATATAAAAGCAAAATGAAAATAGCTCCTGCTCAAGGAACTTAGGTCCTATATCAACAAAATATTGAATAGGAAAACTTGAAACTTTGATATTTATAATTTCACCAATTCCTTGGTGTCTATACTCCTTTCTGTGTAATTCTTGTTTATATTTTCTGTAAATTTTCCATAATGGAAAGCCACATAGCATCATTTGGACAGTAATTCAAAAGATGGGCTTTTATTGCAGCTATCAGGGTTCATTGTGGAATTATATAATCATATAAAATTACTTGGTAATTTCTCAAATATAATCTATTCCAAATTCCTTCCCCCAGTTCTGAGGTTCAGCTCATTGTCCATCTGTATCATGTTTTCAAAATATGTATCACAGAATCATAAAATCTCAGAATTGGAAAAGACTCTGTCACCCAGCTTACTTGCTGAATTAGTAGCATTCCTAACAGATAAATACTCTTGACTTGAAGGCTTCTAGGAGGGAGGGAGAAACTTGCTGCCTCTCAAGATTGTCTGTTCAGCTTTTTAGGAATTCTTTCCCCTTATATAACAACATCTGCTTTTGTGTAACTTCAGTACACTTATTACTTCTGTTTTCAGGCATCCTTCTTCCCCTCACCAGTCATTTAAGTACTTAATTCATTTATAACCAACAGGTATATTTATGACTTACAAAACAAGAGTGCTAAGTACCAAGAATATGTAAACACAAAAACCCCAGACAGAGACTACCCTCAAGGAACTTGCATTTTGTGTAAAGCACGGCACTGCATACTGCAACAGTATTCGGGAATTCCATTCCTAGAGCTATCCAGTTTCGAAAATATTTCTGAAAAAGCCTTTTCCAGCAGTGTCATTGTTCATGGAGTTAGTATCACAATAGGTGTTTGTGCATAAGGGGGAACATAGCCATCACACCCCTGAACTCAGCATTTCTTTACACTTAATTTCTTTTAGGTTCTTCATCAAACAAACATAATTTCCATTTTCCTCATAATTTTTGTTGACTTTTTTTTGAATATTCCCCAAACTGTCAGTGTTTTTCCCAAAATTCAACAGGCTGAGCTAAAATCAGTATTCTTTATATACTCTCACCAGGCAGACTACAGAGGATTTTTTCTTCCTTTAGCCGTCCATCAAAACTCCTTCATCTTTTTTATATGATGATAATTATGTAGCCATATTTTCCTGTCCTTATTTGTTCAGTTGATTTTTTTTTTAATCCAGAGTGTACTCTTTACATTTATTTAAATTTATTAAGTACATACTATGTGCAAAGCTATATGGTAGGTTCTAGTGATAGAAAGATAAAAATAAATAGATATAATTCTTTACTCTCAAAGGGTTTACATTCTGTTGGGGCTATATAACAGCTACATTATGTGCATGAAAATGTAACTCATTGAGAAGGGAGAAAGCGGTAGCATCTGGGGCATCAGAGAAAACTTTGCAGAGGTAGGAGCACTTCATCTAGGCCTAGTAAGTTAGTAAATAAGACAGACTAGAATTTTGAAAGACCTAAATGAAGAGGTAATACATAGCAAAGATAGGGAATAGTTTGAATGATTACATGGAGACAGGAGATGAAACAATGAGTTGGGTGAACAATTAGTCATCTAGTTTTTCTGAAACGTAGAAAACATGCAGGACAGTAGCGATATAAGATATATAGATAGAGCTAGACTGTATAAAAGGATAGAGTGCTGGATAGAGTGCAGAGCCTGAAGTGAGTTCAAACCTGGGCTTAGACCCTTATTATCTGTGTGACCCTGGACAAGTTTTTTCATCCAATTTGCCTTAGTTTCCTTATCTGTAAAATGAGTTGGAGAAGGAAATGACAAGTCTTTGTTGTCTGTCTGTCTGTCTGTCTCTCTCTCTCTGTTTCTCTCTCTCTCTGTTTCTTTCTCTCTCTCTCTGTCTCTATTTCTCTCTCTCTCTGTCTCTCTCTCTCTCTCTGTTTTTCTCTGTCTCTCTCTGACTGAGGCAATTGGGTCGTACAGCTAGGAAGTGTTACATGTCTGAAGCCAGGTTTCCTGACTTCAGGGCTGGAGTTCTAGCCACTGTGCCACCTAGTTGCCCTACATTTCTTGTATCTTTACTGAGAAAACCCCAAATGGAATCATGAAAAATCAAACATGACTGAAAAAGATTATTTGAAACATTAAATGCCAATCTAGATAGTCTGTATTTTATCCTAGAGGTAATAGAGAACTGTTAAATTTTTTTGGTTGGGGAAAGTGACATTGTTGTATCTGTGCATTAAAAAGAATGTTTTAGTTAGATCTATGGCATGGATTAGGTAGGAGAGAGACTAAAAACAGGAATACTCATTAAAAGACTATTATGGTATAGGTAAGAGATGTGAATGGAAATAAAAGAATTTGTGAGAGAGATGCTGTGTAGGTAGAACTGATTAGATTTATTTAGTAGTGATTTAGATATCAATGGAAGAGAGAAAGAAGAGTGGAGGATGATAAGCGATTGAATAGGAGATTGCTAGTAACCTCACTACAAACAAGGAGGTCTGGAGAAGGTGAATGTGTGGGGACGAGAATATGAGTTTACTTTTTGATATACTCAGCTTGAGGTCCTAGGGGGACGTGCCAGAAAATATAAAAGTACAGGGATAGAACCTAGGATTTAGCACAGGATCACCATAATGTAGAGAAAGAAATAAAAGCATGGTCCAGGGTAGCACTTGGGGTATAGGAATGGGATGATAATTTAGCAAAGGCCAAAGAAATATTAGAAAGGTAGAAGAACCCCATAAAGAGCAGTATCAAAGGGAAGAGAGAATTTCCAGGGTTGGATGGTGTTCAATGGCATAAAAAATTTGCAAAGGTTTTGGACTGAAAAAAAAAAAATCAAATTTAACAGTTGAAGTTATTGGTAATCTTTGAAAGAGCTTTGAAAGAGTTATTTCTATTAAATTTCACTTTGTTCAGTTCTGTGGCTCATTTGTGGATCAAAGTTTGAATTTATGTAGTGTTTCACAGTTTTACTAGTTCTGTGAAACTAGATAATATAAGTATTTTTGTCCCCATTTTATAGATAAAAATACTGAGGTTCAGAATTTGTGACTTGCCCAAAATCACATTACTAGTAATTGACAGAGTCAAGACTTGTACTCAGGCCATCTAATTCCAAGTTTAGCACTCTTTCCATTACGCTAGTTTTCAGTAGTGTGGCAGCTTGATGATTGTTGAATGAAGGTCACTCCTTAAGAATAGCAACAATTTAATGTTTTCAGACAATTTAAGAATTATGTGATTTTTTTAGCTTCTTTGTATCACAGAAACCCAAGAGTGCTACAGTATTTTTTTCTCCATCTCATGAGTTGATGTAGCCAAAAAAAAAAAAAAAAAAAAAAAAAAAAAAAGATTATCATCTACCTAGTGACTAGTCTTCTAATAATAAGCCTTACTTAGCCATGATTCTGAGAACCATCCAGGCTGATGTTCACAAACTTTTTCAGTATCATAAACTTGCTGCAACCTGCACTTCTGAACTCTTCTGGTAGAAACTCAGGCCAACACCACAACCAAATGAATCATCAGGATAGGATTATTTTTGTGGAGAAGCTAATCTCTATGCCTTTTAAAATTCGGTGTCTGATCACTAACTTTTATTTTGGTCAGACAGACTCCTCACATCCTATCTTATGATATCTATGAAACCACAGAGAGAAGAAAATTTGCCCAATAGTATAATAGCCGGAATTAGTAACAATTCTTTTTTTTTTCCATATTAGAAGATGGGTGACAAGAGTAAGAGGAGACTATTACCTCCATTTTTGTTTTATCACGAGCATTTTTTGAGGGGTTGGGCAGAACTCAAATGTCCGCAGATGGTTTTTTGGGAGGGTTGGTGTTTCTGTTTTGTTTTATTTTACAAAACAGCTTGTTAAAAATTGAGTTTGTTTTTACTTTGTGGCCATTGATTTGGATTCCCAAGTCCTTTTCTCTTGCTTTCCTAGAACAGTCAGTATGGTTAAAGGTATGGGGCAGTCACTCTGAAAAAAATGAAATTGAGTCTAAAGCTTTTGAGGTTCTTCCAAATTGGTTCTTTCTTTCATTTAGACAAAAAGCCCTCTATGCTGAATCTTAGTGAGAGGGGAGAATCCAGTAATATTTTTGGTAGTAGTTCGAAGAACCTGTTAATTAAAGAAACAGAAAGGAGGAGAGTCACTAGTAGAGTCACTGGAAATAAAAGGACAAGAAGGGAATATTAGTCACACCAGCTATTTTCATCATTAAGCCCTATTCCTCATGTAAATACTTTAGGAATCATTCATAAATGCCTATTTCTGACTTATCCATGTTAGCTAGATTTACATTTTATAAGGGAAGCTTTAATTTTCCATATTTAGTTGCAAACTGCAGACCACATCTTATTTTCATCCTTAGAAAATAATATCTGTCCTCCCACACCACTCCCAGGCATGTTCACTCCAGTGAAAGGAAGACTGCTGAAAGGCACAGTGGATAGAGCAGGGGGCTTGAAGTCAGGAAGAATCAAGATCCAGTGTAGCCTAGATACTTAGTTGGGCACTTCATTTAAACTTTGTTTGCCTTAGTTTCCTTTTCTGTAAAATTGAGATAATAATAGCATCTTTCTCAAAGGCTTGATGGAAGGATCAAATGAGATGATATTCCTAAAGCTCTTAATGAAATGACTGGCGCCTGGTGCTTTAGAAATTCTACTTCTTATTACTATTATTATTATTATAATCACTAATATACAGGGCTTTCAAGTTCTTGTGGTGCTATTATATAGTGCTCTAAGGTTTATAAAACCCTTAATGCATATCATTTGATCTTTAAAACAACCTGGAGAAAAAGGTGCTATTATTATTTCCATTTTACAGATGAGGAAACTGAGAAGTTACATGACTTGCTTACATTCACAAATATTTTAAGTGTCTAAGCATTTGAACTCAGTTCTTCCTGACTACAGTTTCATCACTCTTTCTATGAAATTATTTAGCTACTCCTTACCCAATGACACTTGTAATTTCTTTCAGCTTTAGTAAATCTGCCCAGAGATTATGTTGCATTGGCAGAGCCTTCAAAAACACCACTCCCTCTATTCTGCATCATGATGAGTAGACTCCAGGGTAGGACTTTGTGGAGGGGGAGGAATTTTTAAATGGAAAATCATGATTTATTTCAGATATTGCTAGGATAGGATGTGGCATGAATAAAATAAATTTAATTTTAAATTTTCAAAATGTTCTATAGTAAAGTTATCTTTTTCACTTTTAAGAAAATGCTTTTATGATACAGAGCAAAGTTGTAGGTGCCCCTTCCCCTCTTCCACATCTTCCTAAAAATACATAGTGGGGAGAGGGGAGAGCTTTGTTTTAACTAAGCATACATTTCTCTTTGTGAGTTTTCTGAAACTTATTTTTAAGGTGTGTGTGTGTGTGTGTGTGTGTGTGTGTGTGTGTGTGTTTTAAATCAATCATCCAATAGATTCCTAGATATTTTTACCCTGATTACTCATACTCTCTAACCAGGGGTCCTCAAACTTTTTAAATAAGGGGCCAGTTTGCTGTTCCTCAGACCGTTGGAGGGCCGGACTATAGTAAAAACAAAAACTTTGTTTTGTGGGCCTTTAAATAAAGAAACTCATAGCCCTGGGTGAGGGGGATAATCGTCCTCAGTTGCTGCATCTGGCCTTCGGGTCGTAGTTTGAGGACCCCTGCCTAACCTCTTAGCTACCATAAGCCAGGTTATTATGGGATCATAAGCTGATTTTTAATATAAACCTAAAGGATGGCAAATATTTCAAATTAACTTTTAGATTCTTTATATTGTAACATGTTTGCTCTATTCGCTTTGCATAAAGAATTGACTGTTTAATTAAAAGATAAAGAAACTGAAAACTGCATCAAGATAATCAAGCTTGACCCCAAAGAAGAGAGAGAAGAAGCAATCACATTCACCTTCTTTAAGTGGTGGGAGACTTTGGGTGTGGAACGCTGGGAAAGTAATAAAAAGCAAACATATCAGTAAAAATTTATTCTTATAAACAAAGTAAAGAAAGATTTGCAGACTTAACATTAATTTTTGTTATATGTTTTAAGATCCTTCTAATTTTATAAATTTGACTAGATATTCTATTAGACAACACTCTTAAAATACCAAGTCATATCCAATGGAGCTATATATAAAACATTGTTAAATTATGACATACTTTTGAGAAATTGTTTCATAATTCTAATTTTGGAATTGTTTCATTCAATGAAGAGTTATCTCAAAACAGTAGTGCATAGGATTGCTAATTTTATGTTTTATCATGGCATCTCCTTTCCTTTTTTGCATTATTCAAACAGGTTGATGCCCGAAAATCTGCACCATCTATGGTTGATCGTCTTCAGAGGCAAATAATTATAGCAGACTGTCAGGTTTACTTAGCTGTACTTTCTTTTGTGAAACAAGAGTTGTCAGGTAATGTTGAACATTTTTAATGTTTTAATGTTTAATTTTTATTCCATTTTAGTGGGCAAATTATCAGTAGGACTGTTTTTAGAAGGCCTTCTATTTCAGCTCTGAAAATATATGGTACTAGATGCTTTTTATTACTTACTGCTTAAAAAGGTAAACCAAATGCACAAAAACAAATACTTGGGAAAACAGGAATAGTAGCTATCTGTGTTTCATCCTCTTGTCTCAACAGTATTTAGACAGTCACTTCATATTGGTTATAAAAGTGGAGATGACCATTGTCTTCTATTTTATACTTTCTTTCTTTGTGGGAACCAATGTGATGTGATGAACCTTAAAGTGAGAAATTACTATCTCTATCTTTAGGATACAGATTTTGAAGGCTGAAAAAAGACATTAGTAATAATCTAGTTTCCATGAATGAAAAACATTCTTATCTTCCCTTTTAAAAAAGGAAACACATTTCTTTTTTTGTTTAGTCATAGAAAATTCTATGCATTCTTTAACCATCCAATAGCATCTGATTTCCTAACCAGAAAGTAATATCCAAATTTAATAAAATAAATTGCTTTTTTCAGATATTTATTGTCAAGGGATTGATTGTCCAGTCCTACTAGTAAAAGCCTATCCGATGAAATGGCTAAAACTCTTTGGGGGAAAAAAAAACCTAAAACCAAATTTTATTTTAAAATTGTGAAGGATATTTTGCTATTTAATTGAGATACAAACTTTTCTTATCATACAGTGTTCTGAAGTCTTTTTCGTTATTTGAAAAATCTAAGATTTCTAACTGGATCAAGTTACTTGTGGTAGATCTTTTTGTTTTCATTATCTCAAATCTCTTCCAGTGACTTACTGGCATGAACATTGAATGTTCTGGTGAAGGATCTACAAATCAGAAGATATAGATTCTGGACCATGCTGCAAAAAGGATTAGTACAATAATGTTTTAAAAAGTTAATCATTTTCTTTTACCCATTATAGTGCACCAGAAATGAAAGAATAATAGAGTTTTTTTGGAATTCTTTGTTCAAACACAGCACACTAAAATCTGGTTCTGTAGATATCTCAATATTACTAAGATTGTAAGCCTTCCTTATTTTTCCTTCTGATACTTAAAAGTCTCTTGGAAAGAATGCTTACTTTTAGACAGAAGTTGAAACATGAGTTAATTATTTTGTCAATCCTGTTTTTTTTTTTTCAGGATGAGTTCATTTGAGTTATATTTAGTCTTTGCTGTTTTGACAATGTACCTACCTGGTTCTTCCTGCGGCTAAACAACTTTGTGTGGATGTTGAAATGAAATTGTGACAAACATGACGTTCTCAGATTCCAACAAAAATAGCTTTCTGCTGAGTGGCTTCACATATATTTCAAAGCAGCAATATGCAAAATAGAAATGTGCTTAACTTGCCTTTCAGTAGCTCACTGGGCTACCATTTTATTTTCTTCTGTGTTGATTTTGCGTTTTGGGATTTTTTTCTAGGTGTTTTTTGAATGGACATTTTTCCTATGAGAAGTAGTCCTCCTGGGCATGAAAGTATTCAGGTGTTTGTTGTAGGTGTTCCTCTCTTCTCTCTGGAGGGACGTGCAAGCTAGGGAGGTGTGGAAACAAGTTCCCAGCCTTCCTGGATAAGGTGGCTTGGCCACCAGGCAAGGAGATGAGCGGTAGGTAGTGGGATTAGCGGATCATCTGATCAGAATAGTAGTAATATTCACTCACATTTTTGTACATTATACTTTTAAAAACATTTTTATGACTTATCTTGTGGGGTTATAGAGAAGTGGTATGTTAATCATTATCCTTATTGCCCAAGATCACACAGCTTAGTTGTTTTTGTTTATTTTATTTTTCATGCAGGAGAGGTGACAAAAATAGAAATATAAAACCGGTGACCTGTGAGTGAGCAGCTTTACATCCAGAGTTGCCATCTCTTCTTTACAGTGCCTTGTCCTTTGCAGGAGGAGTCAGTCTTCAGGGCATGAAAATGGTTATGAAATATGGAGTGTAGGGAAGGTTTCACAACTTGGAGTGAAATCGTTAGAAGACCCAAGCCTCACAAGGTGGGGGGGGGGGGGGGACAGAGAATAGGTATGAGGTGGGTGTAGCCTGAGAAGGCTGTACTGGACTGATTCCCAGGTGGAACAATAAAGAGGATAGGGTTCCAGAACTGAAGAGGGAGGCTTATGGTAATTAGGTGAAGACAGAAGCTGAGGACCCCTAATTCCTTAGACAGCCCTCCTTTACATTAAATCATGCAGGGACAAACTAAGTCTGTCCTAGTGTTGGGTCTTGGACAGGAATGGGGATTCATGATAGGGATTGGTCCTAGAGAAACTGTTGGGCAGGTGACATTGAAGATTGTAGGAAAAGCAGTTTGTTACCAACTTGCCAAAGAACCAGTTCATCTGCTTGTTCTGCAATATGGGTGGGGACCATTTGGAGGAAGACCTATGTTACTTCTACTGTGGTAGGTATATTAGAACACATGTAAATAATATTTGTAGTATAGGCAACTAGATGGCTTTCTGGAGGCAGAAAGACCTGAGTTTGAATCAGACACTTAGCTGTGTGACCCTGGGCAAGTCACTTAATCTCTCCCACCCCTCAGTTTCCTCATCTGTAAAATGGGGGTAATAATAGTATCTTCCTCACAGAGTTGTTGTTTATCTTGAATGAGGTAACATGTAAAGTGCTTTGCAAAACCTTAGACCACCATATAAATACTAATTATATTATTAATCAATCAATAAGCCTTAATATTAAGTGCCTACTTTATTAAGTGCCAAAAACTATGCTAAGGACTGAAGTTATTATTATTAATAATAGTGGTAACAATAGTATACCTATTTACCAATGGAAATGCATCCTGCTCCTTCCTCCCCCTCCCCATTTTATTCAATCACCATAAAACTTTACTTTTGGGAAATGTCAGCATATCTTGATATGTTCATTTTACAATTAAACCCTCTACTCATTACCATGAACAGATCAAAGCACCAAAGATTCCTTTGTTGGGACAGAGACCCCAGTCCTGCTTCCTAGCTAGCTTGGACCGTGACTTTATTCCAACTAGGCAGATTGTCTATGGTTTTCTGTTTGTGCCAATGAATCATTTCACTGGTACAGACTTTCAGAAGCTGACAGGCTCATTGATTGTCTGTGACATTTCAGAGGGACATCTCATCATTAAGAGATGAGAACAGAATGTGTGTGTGTGTGTGTGTGTGTGTGTGTGTGTGTGTGTGTGTGTGTGTAGGAGGGACAGATTATTGGCTTTCCCTCGCTGCTGCTGCTCTGTGAGTGTGACATCATTGACTGCATTGCTGCAGACGTTGGCCTTAGAACTTTTACTCTCTAAGCTGTAGTACTATTGAGTATGCAGTACAAACTGAGCCTGGTTTGAAGTTCCCTCAATCTTCATCTGTCTGAGCTTTGCAGTGTTTAGAATTTTTAGAATCATAATTATGAAGCATTGCAGTACGAAGGTTATTGTACTTAGCCACAAACATATAGTAAGAATAAAATGTTCCTTTAAAGGAAAATTTTATTTTAAATTTCATTGCAATCAGTTCTTTGTCTTCAGTTGCTCCCATCTAAATTTAAAGTTCTGCTTGCCAGCCTACAGTTGAGAGCATTAAATTTATGGAATTTTATTATTTAAAATATTTTATTATTTTTTATATATTTTTCAAGGAACAAAGAATTGTGATGTCAGATTCTATAATAGACTGTTCATTTCATTTTTTATTTTAAATTGGACTTAACTTTTTAAAAGAGAGCTCTATGTAATATGCACAGTGGGTGAGGTTTCCTTTTATTTTGAGGCTAGGATGATATTGCCCCTGCTCTACCCTTGTCCAGGCTCTCATTATTTCCAGGTGAAATTATTTTTGCAAACCTTCTATCTGACCTCTTTTGTCCTCTTCCATTGTGTCTTTTATACTGCTGTGAAAGTCTTTGGCCATAAACATTCTTTTTGTTATGTCCTTCTTCTGTTTAGAGACCAGTATTGACTTTTTAAAATTGTATTAAAAACACAGTAAGTCTTCTGCCTGATTTTCAAAATCCTCCATACTCTGGACCCACCTTTCTATAAACTAATTTTGTGCTACTTTCCAACATGCACTTTAAATATCTGGGGAACATACTATGTTAGCTTGATAATGTCCTTTATTTGCTCCATGAAAACATGTTATGGAAAATAATATTATAGAGGGGCAAGTGGTTCTATCAGAATAGTGAAGAGCTGTGGTCCTCATCAGGTGGCCCTCTGGACCCTCTTGCTCATCCTCCAAGCTTTTCAATCTGAAGTCTCATTCCAGGTGTGGAATTCATTCCTTAGCAGTACTTTCTCTGCCTCTAATTGGATGTTTCCTCTTAGAACTTTCAGTGAGATAGTATTTTATAAAGTACTTCCCACAGTGCCTGACATATTGCAGGTGCTTAATAAATGATGATTTCATTTCCCTTCCTTTTCCATTTTAAGGAAGGCATCCAGGCTAGTTATAATTTCTTCCTCTACAGGCTGCATTCCAAACTTTTTAGCATTTCCCCTTACCAGGTACCTATATGTCACAGTCTCTTGCCACCTTCTCTGCTTTTTCAGCTCCTTTTTAGGTTTTAGGTGTTATCTTCCTCCATTAAAATATAAGACTTTTGAAGGTAGAGACTATTGTTTTTTTCTGCTTACACTTGTATAAACCCTTAGCAGTGTTTGGCACAGAGTAAGCACTTAATAAATGCTTATTGATTTAGGCATGGGTATAGAGAACAGCAACTAGAGCTCTCTTAATAGAGAACAACAACCAGGAACAGCCCAGAAACCTGAAGAGGTTAGAATGGTTTATGTAAGAAGACAGTTGTGTCATCATGTTATTGCAAAATAACATTGACTGGGGCAGTGACAGAAGTATGGCAGTATACATTGGTAATTTTAGTAATCTAGTGTCAGTCGCATTTATTTATTGTTGTGCATTGTTCATTTTTTGTTTCATGTGTATTTGTTTCTTCCCAATTGTAAACTCTTGAGGGCACAAAAACTATTCTTTACAACTTCAGTGTTAAACCCAGTTTGCATACTTCTCATCTAATAGTTGTTTGGCTAACAATTTTAGGTTTTTACAAATTCTCAGATTCAAGCATTTTATTTGTAGCTCATGTTTTTCATGGGTCCCCAGCCTTTGTCCCCAGAATTTCCTCTCCCAAAAGACAGAAAGGGGAGAGATAATGGGTCAGAGCCCAGGGTCTAATCAAAACTGCATAACTAGCCAAGGAATGTGTAGCAATAAAACCTCTTTATCTGTTGCTCCATATTTGTCCTCTTCAAAAAACACATTTTGTTTGCTAATACTTGCTAAAAGGCATCTTGACTCCTCATCTGGATGAAAAGGCATCCTAAATCCTTACTCTTCCTTTTCTTTTTTTCATAATTTACAACCTTGTAGACTGTTAGCCTGCTAGTTAAGCCCTAAATTTTCAGTATATAAAGTCCTCCTGAACTATTTCTAATTTGCTAGACTTTCCCTGGAAGTTAGCCCATCAATTATGGTATAAATAAACTATCTTTTGTGACTTTAAAAGAATCTCTTTGAATTCTTTCAAACTTTGAACCATGATTTTCACACCCTTCACTTTCATGTTTTCAAATGTTTTTTAAAATTTCAGATTTATTTGTTATTTGCTAATCTTTGCCACCAATTTTAATTAATCATTTTGATTGTACTTGTGACACTGACATTTTGAGATCTTTGGGTTGCAAAAGTTTTGCATTATTTTGGCCATACTTTTAATTTTTTGTTTCAATTTGGTTCTTTCTTTAAAGAGGGAAAAAAATTAATGCTTTGTGGGCCCATTTATCCCTTTTTCTGGCATATGGCAGTAGTAAGAAAACACTAGACTTAGAATCAAGAGACCTAGGTTTGAATATTATCTCTATCATTACTTACTGTGTAACCATGGACAAGTCATTGGGTCTCAGTTTTCTTCCTCTACAAAATGGAAATTATAATACTTGGCATTGTATGCTTCACAGTGTTGTGAACCTTAAAGTGCTGTATAAAATTGAGGTGTTTTTTTTTTTTTTTTTTTTTAAATTTTGTTCTGCAAATACTCATTCATTAATAACTTACTACTTTTAGGCTTGATGTATTGTTTATATTGACCCCCACAGGAGATGTGATAATCATTGGTTAGTGAACTGATTATCTCCAAATGAAATACAATCTCAGTTCTCCCAACCATCCTTGGTCACTTGAATTCTTTATAAAAACTTCCTGAAATTTGAATTTTTTTTCTTCTTGTGCAAAGCATTGATTTCATCCTTCTCCCTGTGTTTCCAAGTGGTCACAAGTCTGTTGTATGTATGTTTTTTGCTAGTTAGAGTTTTGCAGATGAGGAAAGTATATACATTTGGTCCACCACAAATTCCCTATAATTTCCTGATTTTGTGTTGTGGAAGTGATCATATTTGAACTTTTAAAAAGCTAAATCGTCTTTTTAATTTGTTGGTTAAAGTGTTATTGGGGAAGGGCCCCTGCCAAAAGCATACCACTAGGTGATGTGATATGTTGTGTACCTGTATTTTTATTATTATTATTATTATTGTCTTCTTTGTGACCCATGTTTTGAGCTACATTCTGATAAAGGATGTAACGAAAAATTGTGGGGGAGCCTTGAAAGTAATAATAGGAGAATGGCTTGTTCCTAATACCCTTGTGTTACTGCACATCCTATAAATAAAATAGGGGTGTGTAAAAAGATACTGTTAATGCAAACTGAAAAAACCCCCATCAAATCAACTTAGATTGTTCGCCAACAATTTAAGTGATCACATATGGAACTGTGACTGTATTTTAACATTTGAAGTGAAAGACTTTGGGTAGTCATCATATGAAATTTGGAATCTGCTGGATTTTAATATTTAAAATGAAAAATTTTGGATAATCTTCATATGAAATTTGGAATCCATGTCATTCTGTCTTTAAAAAATGGCCTGGTTGTCATATTGGCTGAAAATATGCAATACTGTAAATTCTCATAACTGTTCTTATATACAGAATATGGTAATTTATACTTAGAAACCTTACTTTTTTTCATTTTTCTCTTTTTTCCTTAGCATATATAAAAGGTGGGTGGATCCTTAGAAAAGCCTGGAAAATCTACAACAAGTGCTATGTAGACATCAATGCCCTTCAGGAACTGTATCAGAAAAAGCTAACTGAAGAGCCTTCAGATGCTGCAAATGATAATCACATTGCTGTGGAAGGGGTGTCAGAGGAATCTCTAAATAGACTGAAAGGGGCTGTTAGCTTTGGATATGGACTATTTCATCTTTGTATATCCATGGTACCCCCAAATCTCCTCAAAATCATCAACTTACTGGGTTTTCCTGGAGACCGGCTACAGGGCCTTTCTTCATTGATGTATGCAAGTGAAAGTAAGGACATGAAGGCTCCTTTAGCTACGTGAGTAGCTATATTGCAATGCTTTGGTAGATATTATAGTGTTGAAAGTAAGTAAACTACAATCAAAGATGAGACTTTAAAGGAAACAGCAGGTAAAACAATCAGTTGTTTGACACAGTGTGATACCTTATTGAACTTGTCACATCATTAGTGGCTGTTATTCTATTGGAGGGTAATACTGTAAGGTAGACTTTTAAATAGTTAGATCATTTGTTCTCTTAAAATTCCAGTAAGAATTTTAATTTTACTCTAATCTGGATAAGTGAAGGAATCATAGAATCTGAAATTTAGAGCTGGAAAAGCACCATCACCTAGGGACCAGCCTAGGGCAGCCTTGCAATTTACAGTTTCAAATGTTTTTTGGAGTTGTGCAAAGACTGTATTTTTGAGATTATCTTCCCTGATTTAGGTTTGAAATTATGAAAGTTCATTATAAATTTTATAGGTCTCTAAGAATTCTGTTCTTATAGAGACTTTAAATGTTTGGAAATCTAGTTCTGTGTCACATTAATCAGTAAGCTGTTGCTGTAACTACGATTGACATTTTATACATCAGTCAAACTCAGCCTATTATTTTGTTCTATCTGTGTGATAATTGGAAACACAAGTGCTGGAACAGTGGGTGGAGAAGCTGCTTTTCTTCAGCTAGAACAAAGGGCTATTAGACAAGTTTCTTAATTCTATAGTAGTCAGCAGTGACATCATAGAAGGTTGTCTTTGGGAATGTCAGTTGACATTAAATAACACAAGAGAACTTCTTTCTGGAGTTACACTTTACTCTTTCCTGTTAAATACCTTAAAAAGGGAGTGTTATCAAGGAGACCATTCTAAATTGTTCCTATAAATGCTGTGCCTGGTACCTTACAAATGAGTGCTTAATTAATCCTAGCATGCAAAGGAGCTTATACTCTAGTTTAAGATACATGTTTATTTACATGGTGTGGTGAATAGAGTTGGCCTTGGAGCCAGGAAAATCTGAGTTCAAGGCTTGCCTTTGACATATAACTGTTTGTGTGACTACAGACAAATAATTTATCCTTTCCATGTTCTTGGCAACAGGGTGTTATGCTCTTATATCTACATAACTTTCTAAGACTATAACTTGAGAGAAGGGGCTGACCTGCATTGATAAAGAGAGTTTCTACACATGACAATGCAAATATCTCTTTTTTAAAATCATTTTTCAAAGTACCTACCAGTACAGTCTTGTGAAAATAATAGAACCATAGTCTTTTATTTACCAAATTTGAGTTGGAAGGATTTTAGCAATGTTCTAGCTCAACCCATATCTGAGAGGATTCCCTGCCATCATTTATCTTACAAGTGGTAATCCTGTCTCTGTATCAGAACCTTCATGGAGGATGAACCCACTGTCTCTAAGGCAGCTTAACCCCATTTTAGATTAGTTCAGTTTTTGCTGACATTGAGACTGGATTTTCTTTGTGACTTACAACTATTGTTTTTGGTTCTTATCTCCAGTCTTAGCTAGGGAGAATATGATCCCTTTTCCACTTGACAGCACATCAGATGCTTGAATAGAGCTATCCCATCCCTCCAACTTTTTTTCTCTGGGTTACATCCTCAGTTGTTTCTTTGGATTCTTGTGGCATGAACTCAAGGCCCTTCAGAATCCCAGTTGCTCTCTTCTCCAGCATGACAATATCCTTCTTAAACTATAGTACCCAGAATTGATCACAATATTCTAAATATTATTCAATGAGGGCAGAACACAGAGATACTTTCTTATTTCTGGAAGCTAGGCAGCTCAAACTGGCACTTGCTTTTCTCATTATTCATGTGCATTCCATTGATTTTGAAGTTTTAATAAACTTATCCTTTCTCATATCTGAATAATCCTTTGCAGGGATTGAATAAATAAGCTCATAGCATAAAAACAGTTTTTAGGGAGATACTTGTTCTTTTTTTATTATTATTATAGCTTTTTATTTGCAAAACGTATGCATGGGTAATTTTTCAGCATTGACAATTGCAAAACCTTATCTTCCAGTTTTTCCCCTCCTTCCCCCCACCCCCTCCCCTAGATGGCAGGTAGTCCAATACATGTTAAATACAATAGATGTATACATATTTATACAGTTATCTTGCACAAGAAAAATCGGATCTAGAAAGAAAGTAGAAAAACCTGAGAAAGAAAACAAAAATGCAAGCAAACAACAACAGAAAGATTAGAAATGCTATGCTGAAGTCCACACTCATTTCCCATAGTTCTCTCTCTGGGTATAGATGGCTCTCTTCATCACTAAACAATTAGAACTGGTTTGAATCATCTCATTGTTGAAGAGAGCCATGACCATCAAAATTGTTCATCATACAATATTGTTGTTGACGTGCATAATGGAGATACTTGTTCTTAAGAGAACAGACTAAATCTTCTATAATTTTATGGAAAATGGAAAGATTATTGAATTGGAGTGAGAAGATTTAAATCAAGTCCCAGCCCCACTATTGAATTACATATATGACCATTAACCTCCCAGTGCTTTGGTTTCTCTATTGCTTTAGTGGGGATACTAATATTTGCACTACCTAATTCTCACTATTGTTGTGAGGAAATTATAAAGTATTATAGAGATGTGACTGATTACTGCATGTTCTCATTTACCTACAATTGTCATGCCAGTTATTCATCATTTTTATTTATTCATTCAAACTGGTATTATATTGGATTATATTAAGCGATGAAAATTCCTTATAAGAAATAAAGTAGCAGTTCTTTTTAACCTATTCTATAAGTTATATTGGCTCTATCAGTCTTGATTATTGAATTTTCCAAAGCTGAGTATATTATAATCATCCATTACAATTAATATCTAGATATAATTTATGACTAAGTTTTAGAATAGTGAGGAAAAGGTTCTATCTTATTTTTAGATCATTTGTCTACTGTGATCCAGTCTGTTGAAATTTCAAACTGTAGCTTGCTATTTTATTATCAGTGTCAAGTGATGAGACCTACACCACTAGTCTTTGTGAGTTTTAGCTATTAGGATCTACTATTGCATCAGAGTACATTTATTACACTATAACTATGATTAACTGTCTTTGTTGTAAAGAAGGAAGATAATATATCCATTGAAAAAAGTGGAAAGGACCTGGTAATTGTCTTATTTAAAGCAGCTAAAAATACATAGAATCTTAGATTTAGAATTGGAAAGAACCTTTAGAGGCTATCTAGTCTAACTGCTACATTGTACAGATGTGGAAATTGAGGCCTCTGATTGAAAGGTTAAGGTTTTTAATTTATATTTTGATTATTTAAATTTACTTTAAATTTTTGTTTGCCTTCAATTTACAAGTAAATGATTGTTTGAATTTTGAGTAATTGTTTGTTTGACTTGACTCTGTAACATTTTTAAGTGATCCAAGAAATGGAAATGTTTCCATTTCCTTTTAAAATTTAGCCATTTAATTAAAAAGAGTAGACTGCTTTTTAACTTGTAATGAACTGAGATTTTCAAGAGTATTTACATTACTAAAATATATAAAAAGACAGCATTTTATTTCTAGAGGCTATACAAATCTAGATCTGGGTCAGAATAATATTTAGAATGTGCTAATTGAAAGGTTTTTGGAGGGTGCAGGATATATGCCCTTAAAAATAAAGACTACAAAGGCCATTGAAATTGTTTGTTAAACTTCATTATCCTAATTTTCTTTAGATTAGCTCTGCTATGGTATCACACTGTTGTTCGTCCTTTCTTTGCCTTGGATGGCAGCGATAACAAGGCAGGCTTGGATGAAGCTAAAGAGATTCTTATGAAGAAAGAAGCTGCTTATCCAAACTCTTCGCTGTTTATGTTCTTCAAGGGACGAATACAGAGATTAGAGGTACAATATATCAGATTTTTTAAAAGAAAAATATTCATCATATCTTGTACGTTTCAATAAGTACATTATAAAACAATGTCAACCTTAGTTACATACATTTTATTTTTTTATTTTTATTTTTTATTTAATAGCCTTTTATTTACAGGATATATAGATGGGTAACTTTACAGCATTAACAATTGCCAAACCTCTTGTTCCAATTTTTCACCTCTTACCCCCCCCTCCCCTAAATGGCAGGATGACCAGTAGATGTTAAATATATTAAAATATAACTTAGATACACAATAAGTATACATGACCAAAACATTATTTTGCTGTACAAAAAGAATCAGACTCTGAATTATTGTACAATTAGCTTGTGAAGGAAATCAAAGATGCAGGTGTGCATAAATATAGGGATTGGGAATTCAATGTAATGGTTTTTAGTCATCTCCCAGAGTTCTTTTTCTGGGTATAGCTAGTTCAGTTCATTACTGCTCCATTAGAAATGATTTGGTTGATCTCGTTGCTGAGGATGGCCTGATCCATCAGAACTGGTCATCATCTAGTATTGTTGTTGAAGTATATAATGATCTCCTGGTCCTGCTCATTTCACTCAGCATCAGTTCGTGTAAGTCTCTCCAGGCCTTTCTGAAATCATCCTGTTGGTCATTTCTTACAGAACAGTAATATTCCATAATTTTCATATACCACAATTTATTCAGCCATTCTCCATCTGATGGACAATCCATTCAGTTTCCAGTTTCTAGCCACTACAAAAAGGGCTGCCACAAACATTCGTGCACATACAGGTCCCTTTCCCTTCTTTATAATCTCTTTGGGATATAATCCCAGTAGAGTTACATACATTTTAATTAAAATTCCTATAGAATATTTTTTTTCATTGTTGCATATGGGTAAAGTTTTCAGATAATATTCTATATTCTACAAAGTCAACCAGAAATATCATGGAAGGGAGCTTTGCTCTGTCTGCTTGTGGCATTATTGTCAGAAAAAAAATGATAGGAATATTCAATCATTTTCTATTTAGATGAAGGAATGATGACACAAGATAAGTGTATTTTAAGCTTAACAGAGAGAGAAAATTTCTCACAGCCTCAGTTTCCTCACCTAGTCAATAAGCAGATATTTACTATAATAATTTATTAATAAATTTTATACAATTTTTTAAACAATCAGACACTATGCCAGGATAGAGATACAAAAAAGTGGAATAACCCATGCTCTCAAGAAACTTACATTTTATCCAGGTCCCCCAGCTCTAGATCCAACAGTATATATACCATGCCCACACAGCCATATTCTTATTTCAAGAACTCTGTAAAAGTCCTGTTTCAGATCTAGAGTCAGCATCTATTTTAGAACTTTTAAAAAACATATTTTTTAGAATTTCTTATGGACCTCCTCTTATTTATCTAGTTTTTAAAGCCATCAAATGATGGTAAATGCTGCTGGTTTTTATTGGCAAAACGTATGCATGGGTGATTTTTAAACACTGACCCTTGCAAAACCTTCTGTTCCAATTTTTCCCCTTCTTCCCCCCACCCCCTTCCCCAGATGGCAGGTAGTCCAATACATGTTAAATATGTTGGTTGACTACATTATATCGCAATATTACATTGACTAGAAAACAACTCTGTATATGCATGTTTTATATGTATATATATATATATATATATATATATATATATATACACACACATATACATACATACATATTTCAATTGGAATTATTTCTTGATAATTTAGAAAATTCAGAAACATTAATTATAAACTTTGATACATAAACCAAAATTTATATAATTTAAATGAGGGTGGCTGTGGCTATTGATAGAACAAATGTGGACTTGACCCATAGTTCAATTGAATAAATTGAGAGGTCTAACTTCAGTTACTTGTCATCCATATGATTAATTTGTCACTAAAATCAAGTAAGGTTTTTGGCCAGCTTCAGTGTTTCTTGAAAACTGTGATGGCTCAGTCTGTGTGCTCAGAGCCTTATTTTACTTTCTTATTAGTTGTTTAATATATGAGACTTCCCTAATGCTGCTTTTCTTTTAGGGGGAACACCATTCTTTTAACTGCATCCATTTCCTACTTAATACAATTATTGTTTCTCCAGGAATACTGCATTAGGAGAAGTTAATTTAAAGCAGCACTTAGTTCTATGTGACACCAAACAACAAAGTACCTATTTGTTTTCATTGCAGCATTATTTGTAATTGTAAAAAAAAAGTCTGGAATCAGTCTGAATGTTTTCCATTGGGGAAATGATTAAGCAAATTATAGTATATTCAATCAGGGGGAATATTATAATTCCATCAAGACAGACAAGTATGAGGAATATTAAGAAATATAGGAAGTTTTTATAAATAAGACAAGCAGAAAAAGCAAAACCCAAATAACAGGGTTCATGTGATTTTGACCATGTTAGAGAAAAAAATAACTGAATAAATGAACAAAAAAGCTTGTTCAGGACTAAATTGAAAAATTATATTTGATAATTTGAATTTTATTTACTTAAGTATAAATTGGTGTAAAGAGTAATCTATTGTTTTTATATTTATTATCATATAAACTATTTTTAAAAAACTTAATGTGACAGTAAGCAGACTCACTAATAAAATCAGTCAATAAACATTGACTAAGTCGTTTTGTGTCAGGTTCTAGGCTAAGCACTCAGCATACAGAGAAAGGCAAAAGACATTCCCTGACCATGAGACATTTATAGTCTAATGGATAAGACGACATGCACCCACAAATATGCATAAAAGAGAATTAACTTTGCAATGTCTAAATACTAGCTTCTATTATTAGCCCATTTGATTTATGATTTGGGTCATTGACCAATGGTCACTATATCAAGGTTCAATTATATTCAAATAGATTCATGGTCTCAAATAGGAGGCTATTCTCTCCTGCTATAACCCATCATTTATCTGTTCATCCTCTGAGATTTTAGTCCATGTCCTCCCATAACTACATCCCAGGAAATCTTTCCAACTAAATGAGCGCTTTCCATGCATTCTTTTGACATTGCAAGACTACCAAGGAAGCATGTATACTGTCCATTAGTATTCTTTGTTCTCTCTGAGACTTATCCATCTTTTTTTTTCTTTTTTTAAGTGTGTATATTTATTTGGTTTCCTTTACACCATTCAGTCTTTATAAGTTCTTATTTGTAATATGTTATTACCTGCTCATGCCTACTGTGCCCTTTTGGTGATTTTCACTTCTAGTTCTTCAGAGACTGTATAATTTGATGACTTACTGCCATTCACACACCTCTGGAAGTATGTTGATATTAAATGATGATGTTTTGTTTTTGTTTTGAAAGAAAGTTTGGCATTTTAAAAGGATTTACTGTTTTCAAAAAGTAATCCATGTCTTATTTATTTTTATCTATACTGATGAACAACCTCTATAGATTGTCCATTCAACTTCATCCCATCATCTGTACAATAGACTTCCTAGATCTGCTTGATTTTACTTGTATAGATAGTAATACCAAATTCCTTTGATTGTGGATCTCTTTTAAGATGCTCTTTAGTGTTTCAGGTCTTGATTCAAATGGGAACATCTGGAGAACCTCATTATATATAGAGAATTCTTCCTTAACTTAGACTCTGCACTGGATCTTCTCTCTGTCAGTATTGAACACTTTCATTGCAAACCAATTCTCAAATTTTTTTTCTTGGCAATGGCAGTCAGAATCTAGGATTGATTGGTCACAATTACCTTATCCTTTTTTCTTCTCATTTTTATCAACAATATTAAGTAACTATTCTGAATTTTAGATGGAATATTTTTCAGAATTCTTTTCTCTATCGTTTGGGGTTGTCGTTGTATTATAACTGAAGGTATCACATCCTAAATATAATGGTTTTCAAGACAATTAAAAAATTCAGTGACTCTCAGGATATATCATATAGAAGTAAGGAAATTTTAAACTAATTTCAGCTTTAGTACTTTGAGAACTATTTCAGAAGCTAAAGTTGGACTAGTAGGTAGTAATCCCCCTTTTAAAACATAAGTCCTGAGAGGTTTCTTTTTAAAAAGATACTTTTTTAAAAACTGGTAATTCTGTTGCCTCACTTTAGCAGTTTAATAAATGCCAATTATTGTTAACTGTGGAGGTTAAAATAATATTCTGTAGAATAATGTGGTTAAGAAATAAAGGATTCTTTTTGTTTAATTTGATTGCCTACCTTATATCGCAATATTACATTGACTAGAAAAGAACTCTGTATATGCATGTTATATATATTTCAAAATTTTCTTCAAAGTAGCTGAAAATCTATATAGATAAGCATTTATGTTTTGGGAAAATTTCCTTCTGTTTCTGCTTTATAGTTATAACCAAATTATTTTGAGTTAACATTTCCTTTAGAAACTGCTTAGTTCGGTTGGGAATTGTGGTTCCAATTGTACAAAAACAACATTCATTTTTCTACCCCATTTTATTAGGGACTAGGAAAATGACTGACAAGTAAATGGACACTGTTATTGATATGAGTCTAGAAGTAAATCAGAATATCCCAGAAACTAATAGCTATGGCTTAATAATGAAATCAAGGCTCATTAGGTATATTTGGAGATTTTCTATTCAAATTTGGCAAATTTTCATTCTTACTGGATTTATACTTTATATAATTAAAGTAGTAATCTATGCTCTTAGGTATGCTATTTGCCAAATAGTGGAAATCAATGTGGGATATTCAAGGTTAGTTATTCAGAGTTCAAAAATGATTTAGTTTTGAAGGGTTCCATAAAATGAATGTTTAGTATTAACATTATGGTTCCTTTGCATGTGTCTTTATGCAATATCTAACTTAATAATCCAGTAACTTTATTAAGTATGCCTACTATTTGTCAGGAATTGTGCTAAGTGCTGAAGATGTAGTTAATAAGAAGAAAAAAAGTACCTGTTCTTAAAGAGTTTACACTTTAAGGGAGAGACAACATACAAAAGGAGACAGGAAATTGGTTACTGATACAGGGACATCTTGTTCCTTGGACAGGTGCAAAGTAGAGTGAACTGAGTATCCATTTTCTGCCTTCTATAAAAGAAGGATTTGGGAAGAGTTTGATATTTTTTCCTTCAGTTGGAGAACAGAGGAGGATAAGGGAGGTGACTTCAGTCAAGGCTTGAGTTATTAGCATGGTGGTAAATTTAAAAGTGATGAGCCTATCCTGGGAGGGGAGAGGCAGCTTATTCTGTGCCATCCTTGTGTGTGAGTGTACGTGTACGTACATACCACTCAAAATGTTACCTATATTAAGAGTTAGCTTAACTCAAAAGAAACCATACATTTAAGAACATCTAAACAATTCGAATATTGTAAAGATACGTTCATTTATTAGAAAAAATAATTGGGAATAGATGACCATACAGGATATACACTTAAGAGATTCTTTTTCAGTTTTTGTTTTTCCTACCTAAGAACTTTCCTGTTTTATCCAAAAACAGGATCCAAGTCTTCATTTACAGATCACTGAATACCTAACAGGCTAAGGCACAGAAGAACTTGCAGATAAACTATTAAAAGCTACTCCTGTTGAAAATCATTCCAAAATGAAGATAAATTATTGGCAAAATCTAAGTGGGTTGGAAAAATATGGTTTGATTTGAATTAATTTTCTGGAGCTCCTATGTAAAATGAGCTATAGCTTACACAATCACTCTTGATCATTCATGACATGTTTAAACTTTGCCCTAATAAATCTGTAATCTATTTCAGAAATGATTCAACTACCTTAATAGATCATTTCTTATGTGTTAAAATAAAATCATTTCTATATTTTGGCATGTCACTTAGTGTCTTCTATGTTGAATACCTTCTAAATTTTTTTCCTGAAAAAGGTATTTATTCTGTAGAGGTTTAAGGTATTTGTATTGTCTCTACTACAAGTTTTTGGTATCCTTAATTTCTTAAGCCTGAAATATATTTTCTAATTTATCTTTTGCTGTCATCATTTATGCCTACCTTTGAATTAAAGTGACTGAGAATGTACATATATGGAACCTTACTTTCAAGGCTTCTAATTGAGTTCTTTGTGGAAATTCTTTTTCTAATTATTCTTTGCAAAAGATTCTGACATACATTGCAAATTTTTTCCATGATCTTTTTGCAAATACCATGACCACTACAACATGAAAAGACTCAAGTCCACCATTAAATCATATTTTCCTTTTAATGCATAGTAAAACTAACTCTACCAGTTTCTCTGCCTCTCTTTCATTTAATTGCTCCCTTCTAGCTTTAACTTTATGAGCTTCCCTCTTCATTTGATCTTATTTCTACAATCAGTCTTCATATTTAAGTGGTTTATTTCCTCCTCTAGTCTGCCACTGATTATTGGACAAGAGTCTCACATTTATAATATCAATTATTAAATTAATATTTATAGAATTAATACCTATAGAATAATAGAACTTAATATATCTACATATATAATTTTTATATTTCATATATAAAAACTGTATGATTCTTAAATGTATGATTATTTACTTTAGCCAAACTGGTTTACATAATTGTCCATCCATAACATTCCATCTCGCTTTTGTGCATTTTCATAGTGTGTCTCATGTCTGGAATATTCTTTTTTTTCTTTTTTTTTTTTTTCATTCAGAACTATGCTTAATTTTGCTGAGTATGATATTTTTGGCTGAAACCCTAGATTTTATTTTATTTTATTTTATTTATTTATTTATTTATTTTTTGCTGTTTGATAGAGTGTTCTAATAACTGTGGTCTTTTTAATGTAGCCACTGATGGGTTTTGTGTTTTTCTAATTGTGGCTCTGCTGTATTTGAATTTTTTTTCTTCTTCCTCATGATTCTTTCTTCTTGTTCTGGAGGTTTTGGAATTTGGCTATGATTTTCCTTGTAGGACCTCTTTCAGGTAGTGATCAATAGATTTTTTCTATTTCTACTTTTTCCTCCTCACTTCAGGACAGTTTTCTTTATTTCTTATTTTATTGTCAAGATTCTTTTTTTTTTTGTCATTGTAGCTTTCAGGTAGCCCTATTCTAGTTTTCCAGAAGGCATTTTCTTCCTTAAGATTCTATACATATTTCCACAATTATCATGTTGCGCAAGAAAAATCAGATCAAAAAGAAGAAAAATGAGAAAGAAAAAAATGTAAAAAAAAAAAAAATGGTGAAAATACTATGTTGTGATCCACACTAAGTACCCACAGTCCTCTCTCTGAATACAGATGGCTCTCTTTATCACAAGACTATTGGAACTGGTCTGAACCATCTCACTGTTGAAGAGAGCCATGTCCATCAGAATTGATTATCATATAATCTTGTTATTGCTATGTACAATGTTCTCTTGATTCTTCTCACTTTACTTAGCATCAATTCATGTAAGTCCAGACCTTTCTGAAATCATCCTGCTGGTCATTTCTTATAGAACAATAATATTCTAGAAGATTCATGTACCATAACTTATTCAGCCATTCCCCAACTGATGGGCATCCACTCAGTTTCCAGTTTCTTGTCACCTACAAAAAAAAGGTTGTTAGAAATGTTTCTCACATATGGGTCCTTTTCTCTTTTTTATGATCTCTTTGGGATACAGGCCTAATAGAGACACTACTGGATCAGAGGGTATGCACATTTTGATAGCCCTTTGAGTATAGTTCCATATTGTTCTCCAGAATGATTGCATCAGTTCACAACTCCACCAGCAATGTATCAGTGTCCCAGTTTTCTCATATTCCCTCCAACCTTCATTATTATCTTTTCTTGTCATCTTAGCCAATCTGAGAGGTGTGTGCCTCAGAGTTGTCTGAATTTGTATTTCTCTGATCAGTAGTGATTTAGAGCCTTTTTTCATATGACTAGAAATGGTTTTAACTTCTTCGGAAAATTGTCTGTTCATATCCTTTGATCGTTTATCAATTGGAAAATGGCTTGTATTCTTATAAACTTGAGTCAATTCTCTCTATATTTTAGAAATGAGGCCTTTATAAGAACCCTTGAATGTAAAATTTTCTTCCCAGATTACTGCTTCCCTTCTAATCTTGTCTGCATTGTGTTTGTACAAAAACTTTCCAACTTAATATAACCAAAATAATCCATTTTGTATTTCATAATATTCTAGTTCTTCTTTGACTACAAATTCCTTCCTTCTCCACAGATCTAAGAGGTAGACCATCCTTTGTTCTTCTAATTTGCTTATAGTATCACTTTATGTATAAATCATGAACCCATTTTGACCTTATCTTGTATGGAGTGTTAGGTGTGGGTCAGTGCCTAGTTTCTGCCATACTAATTTCCAATTTTCCCAGAAATGTTTGTCAAATAGTGAATTCCTATCCCAGAAGTTGAGGTTTTTATGTTTATCAAACATTAGATTACTATAGTCAGTGACTATTTCCACCAGTTTTTACTGGAAATTTTTGTCAATTTCCTGGGGGAACGATATCTGTATTATTTTGTTTTTTAAGGTCTCTGGGATATCATTAATTCTGTTGTTGCACTGTGATTCTTCAGTCAGTCATTCAGTCAGTAAACATTTATTAAATGCCTAATGTGTGCCAAGCAATCACTGTAAAAAGTGCTAGATAAGAGTCCTTTCTTTCACTGAGCTCATGTTCTAACGGTTTTCAAACAGGTTAGATAATTCAGTATTGGGTTCTTGTGAGTTTGTGGTTCTAATGATTCTAACTGTCCTGTATTGTATGAACTTCTCTTTTGAGTTTTAAACATGCTAATCATTGCTTTTTAATTTTTTTTTTTGGGGGGGGGTTCTATTGTGTTCTCCATATTGGTCATTATCTTCACTATTTCTTCACATTCATTTTTTCTGTTTTTTAATTTTCTCATGTGATTTTTCAGCTTCCTTCGCATTATTATTTTCTGTTTCATTTCTTTAAATTGGTGGCTATTCATTCCAGGACTTCATTCAAGATAGGATTTTCTACTGATTCAGTTGCTCTATAGTATATAAAATTATATTAACATTCATTTTTGCTTCATTGTTTTGACTTTTATTTTCTTGTTTATTTTTAATCATTTCTCTTGCTTTTGATGATGTATTTTTGGTGGGAGCCTGATCTCCCCCCCCTTTTTGATCTAGTTACTCTAACATTTTAGATCAGTTTTTTTCTGCAAAGGTGGTTTTGTATAGTTCAAACAAAATAATGAATGGGAAAATTGTTAAGGTACTATAAAAATAAAAGTAATTCTTATAGTAGTGGTTATTATAGATAACATGAATGTTTTATTTTATTGTTTTATTGACATGGTGGGTATAGATGTCAAGGAATAAAGAACAACAAAAAAAGGTGTTAGTATGTACAAAGAAATAAAAAGCAATAAGAATTTTGCATACTTCATACTTGCATACAAAGGTTGTGCTTTTGTCTTAATTGTCTAGTAAAGTGAAATATAAATGTTGTAAAGCTTGATATATGGTTTTAAATATTCTTAAAGCACAGGCCTGATCAATTCACTTTTTTGTTCAAGAACCTTTGAGGTAGTCCCTTATCTCTAGAATAAAATACATGGTCATTTCAGTTCCTTTACAATGTTTCTCCAACTTTTTTTTTTCCAATTCATTTCACATTGTTCTCATTCTCATGTATTCCATTATAGCCACACTAGATTATTTACTGCTTCTGATAAATGATATTCCATTATCTATCTCTACATTTTTGCTTGTTTCTTGGAATTTCTAGCTTCTTTCAAATCTCAACTCAATCAATAAACACCTCGTATATGAATCATTTCCTTAGCCTCCTGCAGTTGTTAGTTTTCTTCCCTCCCAAATTACTCTGTATGTATTTTGTGCCTACATCTTATATTTATTTATCTGTGTATGTGTTGTTTCTCCCTGGTAGGAAAAACCAAAGGCATCTCAGAGGCAAGAATTGTTTTATTTTTGTCTATCTTCTTGTCCCCTAACATAGTGCTTTGCATGTAATAATTGCTTATTTAAATGCTTGTTGAATGAATATTAAGGAATATTGTTTTTGAGGATAGTATTACTCTAAATCACAGAGATTCTTTATTATCAGGAGATAAAGACACAAGTTATGGTGGTTCATTCATATAGTCCCTGCTGCTACTAGGTAAACTGAAGCTGGTGAATCTCTTGAGCTTGGGAAATTGGAGATCAACATATTTAAAGTTGTTCACACTGAATCTGGGATTCATATGGTGAACTCCTAGGACAAGGAAGCTACCAACCTTCCCAAGGGAGAAGAGACTGTCCCAGGTCAAAAAATAGAGAAAGTTAAAGCTGTGCTGATAAGTAGTAGGATTGGACCCATGAGTAGTCACTGCACTTCCATCCTGGGTGAGAAATGGAGACACAGTCTTTAAAAAAATTCTAATTCTGACTCGACACAAGACTAAAACATTTTCAGCATCTCTATAGTATTTTTATTTGAACAGAATTCCACACCCAACCAGGATTAGAAATGACAGCTTAAATATTATTATGAGATTGATGCCTGTATGATGAGACAGCTTTCTCAGGAGATTTTTCCTGTAATAACATATCACTCTGACTAACACTGTGATCCAGAAAGTGAATCATCCAGGTAAATGGTAAAAATATTCCTTTTGTTTAACTATTATTTTATAGGGAGTTTTGTACTTGGTCAGCAGTAGAATGACTTGCCTTCATAAGCCTATAGCTTTGAAGCATATTTATTTGTCCTTTCTTAGAGGATATCATGAGGATGATGTCACATTGAAATGATCTTTCACTGAAGGTATGGAAACAAAAAACTAATCAGAAGAAATTATTTTGACTGTTCATTCCTTAGTTTTTATTTTAGAAGCAATAGGAAAGTGCTTAACTCCATTATAAGTCCTGGGACAATGATAGAAATTTTGTGTTGTGTGAACCTCCAGAATGAACATACCTTGAAAACTGTTTATATTTATACTTATATACATACACCCTAAGGTGATTGATTTTTGTCTTCTTTGAATTATTATTATCATCTCTATTTTATAGATAAGGAAACTGTGACAGGTTGCCCAAAGTCATATAGCTATTAAGTGTCTGAAATTGGATGTGAATTATAGCATTCCTGACTCCTGACCTAGATGCCTTAAGGCACCCCCCAAATAAAATGCTTTGTTCTCTTATCTCTTACTTTTTTGTTCATGCTATTCTCTGTGCTTTAAGACTTCTCTGCTGGACCCTCCTCCCCACCCCACTTTATCTGCTTAATTCCTATCTGTCTTTTTTTAAAACTAATCACGTGTGGGAGTCCTCTTTGTTTCTCTGGAAATAAGTTGACTTACTATTTAGACCTCATATATAATACTTTATTTTGCACCTTTCTAACATATCATTATCTATTACATATAATATTGTATATGTTTGTTATATGTTTTGGTAAATCCAAGAAGAGCCTGATATCTAGCCCAGCCTAGTGCTTTCTGGAATATAGAAATTTAATGAACATATGGTGCATTAATTTGTTTCATATGGTACTGCTCCTCAGTTTAGATGATACAGTTTTTTCAAAGAATTTTAATAGCTGAGCCCTGATAGCAGATGAATTAATATTGATTTGACCTATTAGTATTTTACTTTGTTGACCCTTTCAAGTCATGTAAGGATGTATGTTTTTTCCTTTTAAGCTTCTTCCTTTTTCCTTTGGATCTGAGGGTTTTCAAATAGATAGATAATTGAATGGATTTTTTGAGCCTGTATTTCCAATATTTGTAACTCTTCTACTTTGCATGCAATTCTGTGTGGTTGAGATATGAGGTTCTTGTTCAGAAAAGCATTGAGGTAGCAAGCCCCCTAAATCTTTGCATGCTCCCAGATTTTGATGGCATGATTTTGTTTGACATTGTAGAAACATTTTATCTTGGAGCTCTGTGTTGTAAAGCTTCAGGTACGTGATCTAGTAAAAATGTTGTATTCCTGTTCCCTTGGAAACTTTTGAAGTATAGATGACATCTTCCTCTCACTTCATTGTGAGCTTTTCCCTCTGTTAATGATTAATACTTGTTGGAATTCTTGAGTCTGCTATTTTCAAAAAAGTTATAGCCTTTTGGGACTGTAACTGGGTACTCAGGAACTATTTACCCCCATATACCTTCTTTTGTATGTCTACTTACACATTTAGTACTGTTCTTGGAAGTCTAAGGGTTCTAGAGGACAGGACTCTAGATATTTTAAGGTTTTACATTAGCATACATACTTGAATATATACTATACCTACATAATTCATTTGGCTATTAGGAGGTAGAGTCATAGAATAGAGTTAGCTAGTCATGTGACCACAGAAAGGCTATAATAATTTTACTAGAGATATACTGTTTTTCAAAAAGAAGAAATTTACCATTAGTTTTATAGATGGCAGTGAAGGGTAACTACCAACTGAGCCTTTGAAGACAGAGCCAGCTAAGTGAGATTTTATATATATAAAATATATGATTTGAGTTTGCTCCCTGGCTATTTTTAAGTATTATTATTTAAGTGTTGAGACAGATTTGTTTTTGGTTTCTTTGCTTCCTTTTGAAAGCTTAATTCTCTGCTTTGCATAAGTTTGTGTTTTCCCTAGTTAATTTTAATAAGCATGTGTAGTTTTGAAATACATCTCTGGCAATACCTTTGATATTGCTTCTCCCGTGTAATTTTCTATTGGTTATATATTACAATCCATGCATAACCACAATGGCCCTCTCCATTGTTCTGTGGGTGACCCACAACTTCATTTCTTCAGAAGAATGTATTCCATGACTTGTAACCATAAGATATAAGCCAGTGTTCACATTGGCAAAGTGTACAACCAGAAAACAAGATGGAACAGTTATCTAGGCAAAATGAGGTTCAACCATTGGAGCCTTTGGAACTCACTAGTATCCATGGGATGTCAGAAGATTTAGAGAAAAAATCCTCAGAACATCAAGAGGACCTCTTCTGGAGGATCTCTAAAGAGTTTGTACAGGAATCACAAATATTTATACAGTCAGACAAAATGAATCCTCACATTAGGAAAGGTCTTAATTTTTTTCAGTGAAGTATGAGAAAGAGTTCTCAGCTTAAGAAGATGGAGGAAGAATTGTGAAGGAAGCTTGGGAAAGAATGAAAAAATCTGGAAAAGCTGTTCTGTGTGAGTGGGATAGCAAAAGTAATAAGGGTGGTTAAAAGGATTGCCTTGCTGTAGTGAGGGTCTAAAAGAGTTTATGTAACACAAATTCATACTACAATCCATAAATTTGGATCCAGAAAGCATGGTGACTTTCTCTAGTACTATGTGATTAGCACCAGCAGCATGTTATTTGGAGCCATAAAGATGGCCAATGGTATATGATCAGTGATGGAAACAAAGGATTTAGAATAAGGGACGATGTAGAATTGAGCTGTGGGATAGTAAAAGATAGGAAATAGAGAAAGTTGTTTTTGTTTTACATTTTTTGTAGGACAGCTGGGTGGCACAGGAGATAAAGTGCTGAGTCTGGAGTCAGGAATACTCATCTTAGTGAATTCACATCTGGTCTCACTCACTGGTTTGAATGACCCATGACAAGCCACTTAAGCTTCTTTGCCTTAATTTCCTCATCTGTTAAATAAGCTGAAGAAGGAAATGGCAAACCACTCCAGTATTTTCTCTAAGAAAACCCCAATTGGGGTCACAAAGATTTGGACATGACTAGAAAAACTGAACAAAAACAAGTTCTTTTGGTTAATTAAAAAAAAATTCCTCAAAAACCTTCACTTGTTTCCTATCATCCCCACCAACTATCATCTTATAGTCCTCCTCCCTTTCGTGGCTAAACTTAAGAAGTATCTATCTTAGGTCTTCTCTTATTCTTTTTAAAAACACTCTACATCCTGACTTCAGACTACATCATGCAGCTGAAGCTGCTCTTTCCAAAGTTGCCAGTGGTATCTTAATTACCAAATATGCTGGCTTCTTTTGATTCTCATCCTTCCTGACCTTTACAAAGTCTTTCGTACTATCAGTCATTTTCTGGATACTTTCCTCTCTAGATTTTTGTGACACTGCTCTCTCTTGCTTCTCCTCTCAACTAGTCCCTCTCAGTTTCCTTTGTTGAACCTTCATCAAAATATTGAAACTTTTTCTCTTTAGGCCTCTCTCTAAATAAAATACACATTCTTATTGCCATCTAGGAAAGATTGAGTCAAATAATTTTAATACCTGTTAAATATCAGTTTGACTGATCAAAGGTTTGAATAGGCAGTTCTGAAGGAAAGAAATCCAAGCTATCTATAGTTTAAAAAATTCTCCACTAAAAATTAGGAAAATGCAAAATATAATAACTCTGAAGTTCTCCCTCATACCCATCATATTGGTAAAGTTAACCAAAAAAAGAAAATAGCAAATGTTGGAGGGGCTTAGGAAAACAAAAAAACACTAATGCAATTGATAAAGTAATGAGTTGGTCCCATCATTCTGGAAAGCAGTTTGGAAATATGCCCCCAAATATACTAATCTCTTTATACCCTTTTACACAAGGACACTGCTGTTAGACCTATATATCCTAAAGAGATCAAAGGAGGAAGGAAAATGTTCTGTATGTATGGAAATAATTAATAGCACATATCTCTTCTTGGTTGTAAAGAACTAAAGTTGGAAAGTAAGGGGTACCTATCTACTTTCCTTTCTTTTCTTACCTTCTTCCCTTTACTCCTTCCCTATTCCCTCCTTCCTTTCTTCCCTCCCAAGGAGAGTTGTATATTCATATGTGGAGTTAAGTGAACAGGAGAACCATTTACACTAAAAAACAATGCTATGAAAATAAACAACTTTAAAATAATAAAAAAACTGGTCAACCCACTGGCCAAGAGGTAGTTGTCTAAATATCAGAATGGTACAAGAATAGTCAAGCTGGCATTCTTGCTGTTGCCCTCACTTTGATGTGCTTCATCTTCATCCCAACCTCTTAGAATTATTTACTTCTTTCAAAATTCAGCTCATACATTCTGTGAATACCTTAATGATAATGATAGTAGAATTTATATAGAGTTTCAAGGTTTGCAAGGTGCTCTACAAATATTATTTGATCCTCACAGTAACTGTGAGAATTAGGTGCTGTTATTCCTATATTACAGATGAGATAACTAAGGCAAATAGGTCAAGTCACTTGCCCAGAGTCCCACAGATAATACAATTCTGAGGCTGGATTTGAACTTATATCTTCTGGACTCTGGTAGTTTATTGGTTGTGTCACCTGCTTCCCTTTTACCTATAATGTTTTTTTCCCTAATGGAACCTAAGCTTTGAGTTCAGGGAATATGTCTTTGCATCCCCATGGCCTAGCATAGGGTTTGTCATGTCATAGGTGTTAAGTAATTGCTTGTTGATTGATATTCAGTGTGATCCTGACAAGTCTTAGAACAATTAGTGTAAGTTCTATTAACTCCTTTTACAAACACTATAATATTAGTAGCTTTCACTTATATAGTACATAGAGGCAGCTAGGCGGCTCATTAGAGAGAGCGCAAGGCCTGAAGTCATGAGGACCTGAGTTCAAATATGACCTCGGACACTTATTAGTTGTATGGCCCCTAGCAAGTCACTTAATCTCTGTTCGCCTTAATTCCTGGAGAAGGAAATGGCAAATACAGTATCTTAGCCGGGAAACCCCAGGATAGCATGGTTTATCAAGCCCTGACAAGTCAGACACAAGTGAACAACCAATATAGTTGTTCACTCTGTGCCACATACTGCCCCCATTTTACCAGTTAAAGTAGCTTATCTAGGATTGCAGGAACAACAGATGAGAGAGCCGGGGCTTCATCCAGCACTGCTGCTGATGGCCGGGGCTCTCTCTCCTGCAGCCCCTTGCCGACATCGCTTCAGTGCCTCTGGTGTTTGGAGCTGCCGGGTTTGCTGCTCAACTTCTAAAGAAGAAGAAACCCTGTTTTTACTTTTGATTTGTAACTGACTTCTGGCCCTTCCTCTCTCCTTCTTTTATTGGTGAGCAAGGCATAAGGCATAGATTGAGAGCAGGCAGGGACATTGTAACCATCAAATTTAAGCCCCTCATTTTACAAACTGTCTTCATAGTCTTGTCTTCTGCTCTCATGCCAGGGGATTTCAGCATATGCATTGATGATCCCTTGAATCCTAGAGGGATTAAAAAAATTAAACAAGGTAACACTAAAAAAATCAAAGAAAGAGGGGGAAAATGTTTCTTAAAAAAAAAACAAAAAAACTTTTTTTCCCCCCTAATAACATAGCTAATAGGGAAATATGTTCTGCATGACTGCATATATCTGTGTCAATTTGTCTGTCTTCTCAGGGAAAGGAGGGACAGATTTGGAACTCAGATTTTTAAAAAAATGTTAAAAATTAGCAAGTAGCAGATGCTGACTCCAAATCCAGTACTTTATTATTGTTGTTCAGTCATGTCTGACTCTTTGTGACCCCATAGATTATGCATAGCACAATAGTGTTGGCTATGAAGTTTTCTTGACAAAGATACTGGAGTGATTTGCCATTTCCTTTTCCAGTGAATTAAGGCACACAAAGTGATTTGCCCAGGGTTACACAGTTAATGTCTGGATTTGAATTCAGGGGTTCCTGACTCTGGACCCAAGAGTCTACCTAGCTGCTGTCTAAAATCTTATACTGTTTCCACTCTATCATTGCTTGGGCACTTCCCTTCTCATTGCCTTTATACAAATCAACCATATCTCATTTTTAAGTATTTACATATTATTACAAGCAATTCTACTTACTTATAATTTAAAGGTTTCATCATAGCATTAGTTGCAAGAGTCCAAATACTTTTGTTCCCTCCACTGTTTTCATTAATTTTTAATATTTTGTGGAAAAATTAGGCATTTTGCTCTTCTGTTATTTTTTGATTTTTAGGAGAATCAGATCTGAAACTCAATAGAAAAAGACAGTTCTGTGTTGCTCTGGTGTTCAGCAAATCAGTTAGAAAGGTTTATAAAGTGGCTAAAAATTAAATCAGAAAAGATTCTGCTAGCATATGGGCAGTTCATTTGTGGCACGGGCAAGTGTGGAAGCTGAAATCTCAAATGATTAACCTATCTGCTATCCCTGTATCCACGGCATTTGGTGGCAGTGTTTCATTGCATCTGTTGAAGGGCAAACCTTCCTCCTCTAATTGAACAGCTTGCTGTATCAGCATGATGTAATGGTTTTATTTATAGACCAAGAAAGAGATACAATGAGTGAAATAATTCCCAGAAATCCAGTTAATTGTAGTCTTCTAACTCCTTTTACTACATGGTTCCCTTTTTTATTTCAGTCAAAAGATGCTGTTTGTTTAACAGTATTCAGTCGGGGGGGGGGGGGGGGGGGGGGGGGGGGGGGGGGGCTGGGGGAATGGAATTAATCCTTAGGTAGAAGGGACCAAGAGCATATTTTTAGTTTCTGTTTGCTGAAAAGGGAAGCTTTTCAGCTTCTAGCTTAAGCTCTGTGGCTTAATGACTTCTTTTCATCCTAGAAAACAGAAACATGACAGAAATTCTTATAAATAAGACATCTTTGCTTTTCCTGTATTTTAGCCCTTTCTGTACAGTTTATCTGGGTGGAACAGATTTATAGGTCATTCTTCACCTATCATTCATACTTCTAAGTGTACTAATTATATGAATAAGAGGATCAGCTTTCATTTATTCTTAAGAACCCAAATCCCAAGAATAGAGGTGAGATTCATAATCCGTTGTTAGAGCCTCCTTGAAAACTACCTTGTTAGAACATTGATTTTTCTACATAGTAGAAATTAGTATAGGGTTATATTTAGTAGAGTGTCATTATTTTGGTTTCTATGTATAAATTAGAAATTTATACATTAGAAAAGTATTTTTTAGCCAGTTGACGATATTTTTCTTTAGGAATTTTAAGCAACTATAAATGATAAGAACCTAATAAATAGAAACCTTTTAACATTCCATATTCGCTTTAAATATTTATTAAAGTATATGCACTCATGCTTCATGACTGTTTTCCTTATAATAATCATAATAAACATAATCATGTTTTTTCCTTAGAATCAGTTCATATAAACATTTCTGAATATTGGTGTGCTTTCATGCCATTTTAAAATAGCTAATATAGAATTTTGTTAAGTGTTGCCTGGGTTGTACCTCTTCATAGCGTTCTCATTCAGTATGTTCTTCTTCAAAGAATATTAGAGATGCCAGGGATCTTAGATATCACTTTCATTTTCAAGATGAAGAAAATAAGATCTTGTAGATGCAAAATGATTTACCCAAGATATATAGTAGAAATAGTGTTTGAACAAACTAGTTCTTTTGACTCCTAATGAATGTGTATATGTGTGTGTATAAATTATATATAGTGTATGTATATTATATATATATAATATACATATATATGAATAAAGACCTGTATGTTTTAAATTGTCTCTGTTTTTTTTAACTTTTCAGTTGGTTCAGTTCAGTTAGATTTCCAGAAGTAGAAATAAAAAAATTAATTATAGCTTTTGTTCATATTGTGAGATTATATACCATTAAAACATTTAAATCATTCTCTGATGCAATCAGAGTAAGAATATTTGTTTCCTTATATACTCATCATTATTGAACTTTTTGTATTCATCATTTTTCTAGTCTTAACAGGCATGCAATGATAACTGAAGCTGTTCTGATTTTAATTAATTGCTGATGAGATTAGACATTTCTTCCATATGAATATTTTGCTGCCTGTTTTTTTTCCTCTGGAAGGCAATATATTAAAATGGAAAGAGTTCTGTCTCTTTCAGAATCAAAAGACTTGTGTTCAAATCTCACCTCTAGGTTTTACTATTTGTGTGATCTTGGGCAAATCATCTATTTTCCAGGTTTCTCCTTCAGGGTTTAGTTTCCTTATCTCTAAAGTGAGATGATTGGATTATACAAATGCTCTTTGAGGTCTCTTACAGCCTCAGAAATATTTTATAGTCGTTTGCACATAACCTTGCCTCTTTTTACCACTCATAAGTAGAATATGAATATTGTCTTTGTATTTTTTGTGGGTGGTAAGAAATATTTACCCTATATTTTTGCTCATTTTTTTCCTTTTAGATAATTTCCTTTCATACCATTGTTTTATTATTTTATTTTGAAATGCATAATTTTTTAAACTTAATTCCAACCATCTTACCTGATAACCGTCTCCTGCTTTTCCTCCTGATGTTGGGAAAGATTGATAGCAAAAGGTAAAAGGGATGGCAGAAAATGAGATGGACAGATGGTGTCATGGAAACAACAAATATGAGCTTGGACAGACTTCAGGAGATAATAGAAGCTAGAAGGGCCTGTACTCTGGTCCATGGTACACAACTGAACAAATGAACAGCAACTTTTTTCAAAAGTCACAAAATTTTCCTTCTTCCCCTATTGGAGAGACACTGTTCTAATGTTCTTTTTGTTTAACTCTTGACTCATCTGGAGTTTATTGAAGTAGAGGGCATGAGTTGTTCCAATAGTAGTCATAAATTAAATAGTTATTCTTGTCTCACATATATTACTCCTGGTTTAATATTTATTTTTCTTACAGCAGTTTGGGGATATTGCTAGAATATCATTCTCCTCTTTTATGTGGTCTTCTCGTAGTTCAGTATCATAAAGTTAAAATCTAGCATAAGTCCACTATTTAAGCTGTGTACATGTACACAGTCCAAGAGTTTTCAGCATGAGTGTGTAAACTTTCCATATCTTAATAGATGATTTCAAAAGTTATAGTGACAAAAAAAAAAGCCTGATTATAAACCTTCTTGTAATAAACTCCTCTGAATTTAGCTATGCTGGTCCTAAAGGACAACAGATGCAGTTTTTCTCTGGGCTTTCTCTCAAAAAGCTTTCCATTTTAGCTTTAAGTATTTAGCTTGTGTATATACACACATGGAGTCATCATTATAACTTATACTTGTTCCAGCTCATATCAAAATATATTTAACTATATTTAATGAAACTATATCCAGGAAATCCTTGAAGAATTAAATAACCGGTACAATCAACAATGCAGATTTGTAAACCCTCTGCAATTTAGTAATGGTCTTGGAGAGTTGCTCTGGCCAAAAAATTTGTCACACTGAAGCCAACCTGATGATATATTTTAAACTATAATCCTTTTATCTCATTAAGATTAAAAATCGCCCCCCCCCCCCCTTTGTTTATCTCATTCTGGGTTAAAAATTTCCTTTGGTAGAGCAGCTCTTGTTATCTTAGTTAAGCTAATATGAAAGTATTAGCTCCTAGTTGTTGGAAGTTTTTTTCTTCCTTTTGTGTATTATCCGTGATATTCTCCTTAGGCATTGTATAGTTTTTTACTAGACTCCTTGTAGTCTTGAGGTTGCCTTTCCTTGTGTGTTTAGCCAGTCTCTGCTGTTCTTGGGATACTGGTAGGGTGCCCTCCCGGAGGGTGGTAGGCACAATCAGTGGTACCTGAGAAGTCAGAATCCTATTACCTTCCTGAGCTCATAAGATTGTCCTCTGGTGGAGGTTGAGGATGAGACCAAGACTATTCTTTTTTCCACCCCCACCAAAGCAGTTTCATCTCTGGAGCTTGCCTGAAACAAGTCCTTTTAAATTGCTGGACATTTGAATCTCAGGTTCCAGGCTGGTTTGCGTTTTATATAAGACCCATAGAAAGTGAGAATGGACATTTTGATGGGGGTGAACCCTAAAACTGTGTCCCCTTTACTTGATTAAAGAAGGGTGACTGGGGTCTCAAGCTCTCTCCCCTGAGAAAAGTGTACCTCTCCCAGACTGTGCCCTTTTAAGTGGTCTCATTCAGTTGGAGATCTCAAAGATTAGTACTCTCTTTTCAACTGGAAATCTAGGCCTGGGGACATTGATGGATTCTCGGTCAATTTTGAATGGAAGCCCTAGCCTCAGACTGCTAATAAAAGACAATTATGAATTCCAAATCTGCAGAAGTCCCACGAATTTGCTTGTTAGGAAGCTCTCTTCTTGGCAAAGCTGCCTTCCAGGACTCTTGCCCATTGTGAAGATACCCACTTCTCAGTGTTAACCTGTGTTATTTTTCTGATAGGACCTTACCCACTGAGAAGTCTGTGTTCCTAGAAAAGCTGACTTCTCAATGCCAATAAAATTCCCTTTTGCCTCATATTTTCAGGATTGCAAATTCTTTCCCATTGGACCTGTGCTGACCAGAGGGGATTTCCCCATCTCAATTCTCACACCTCTTCTCAACTACTAGCACTGCATCAATTTGTTCAGTAAAACTATTCTTACCTGATGAGGACATGGAGTATTTTGTTAGTTACTTTAATTGGGGTGGAGTGATTACTTCAAGGGATATGTATATGTGTGCATATGTATTTATGTGCACACACATATATACATCTTTTTTAAAAAGTCTCTTTAATAGTACATACTTGTCTTTCTAATATTTTACTAAATAGAAATGGTAATAAAGTAGCATGTTTTCCCTGTCTCTTTTTTTTAGCTTTTTATTTTCAAAATAAAGCTTTCATACATTCATCCCTGCAAAATCTTGTTCCAGATTTTTCTCCCTCCTTTCACCCCACCCCTCCCTTAGACAGCAAGTAATTCAGTATATGTTAAACATGTGCAGTTTTTCTATACATTTTTGCACATTTATCATGCTACACAAGAAAAATGAAATAAATAAGGAAAAAAAATGAAAAAGCAAACAACAACAAAAAAGATGAAAATACTATTCTGTGATCTACCTTCAGTCCCCATAGTGCTCTCTCTAGGTGCAAATGGCTCTCCCCATCACTAATCTATTGAAACTGTCCTGAATCACCTCATTGTTCAAAAGAGCCAAGTCCGTCAGAATTGATCATCACATAATCTTGTTGTTGCAGTGTACATTGTTCTTTTGGTTCTACTTATTTTACTTAGCATCAATTCATTTAAGTCTCTGTAGGCCTTTTTGAACCTGTCCATGTTTTTAGAGGGAATCATTACCTAATATTTTCTCCATTAAGTATAATATTGATTTATTCTAAAACTATACATTTTTTATCATGTGAATATATCTTACATTCCACATGAAATATAGACTATATGAAGAATAAGGGCTTCATTTCATCAAATAATTTCTTGGCCTCTATTGTGAGATAATCATATAATTTTAATATTGTCTTCCTGTGTTGATTTATATCAATATTGATGAACAGGCATTTATAACACGTTTTCTATAGGCCAGACTCTATACCTGGATATGCAAAACTAGATATGTAACTGGATATGCAAAAAGAATAGAAAAATGAGCCCTGCCTTCAAGAAGCTTACACTCTAGTAGAAAGACAACATGTACATTTATTTAAAAAATACAATTTAGCATACAAACTGGAAGGTGACAAAGGCACTAATAAATGAAGAGGCTTGGAAAGACCTACTCCTGGTGATATTCAAGCTAAGTTTTTAAGTAAACTGGGGAATTTCTTTCAAGGTAAATAAATTGTCCAAAGTTTTGTTTGTTTTCTTTTCTAAGACTTTACTTAGGATTATTGTATCTATTAATTGGTCAATAACTTTCTTTTTGCTAATATCCTTTTGGTTTGTTTAAAAAAAAAAAACTTTTTGCTTTGTAAAAACCTGTAAAATCCATTTTCTTTGAGAGTTGAAAACTATTAGTAGGTGAGATATGTGGAGAAGACAAGAGGATAGGAAGATAAGCTTGATCAATCTTTGGGATGTTCCATACCTGGTTACTGATACCCTGGTTGAGATTACCTAGAACATTTTAGTATGTCTTGGATTAGCACTGCATTTATAACCTTTTCTCTTTTTTTTTTTTTTTTAAGGGTATACTATTATTTGCAAATTTCATTTCTTTTACCAGTTTTTCTCAAGTTATCCCCTGTGTAATTTGAGTGTGATTTTTGGTTTGTGCAGCAATTGGTTTATGTAAAACAAATTCTTAATTTTGTTGAGTCACTTCAGTTAGTTGACATCTCCATTGCTATTATGTGTCTTCACAGCACTTGTTTTTAAAACAACAACAAAAATATTTGGCTTTCCACATATATAATATCCTATTTCAGTAGATTATTTTCTCAAGAAGAATTATGTTCTTCTATAATGTCTTTTCATTTGTATCTGTCTTTTGATCTTATAGTCACCACAAAATTGTTCTGAACTCATCATCCTTTGAAATTGCTATACTTATTGATTGAATCTTTCCATATTTAGAATCTGCTTCAACAAAATCTGGTGTATCATGTTGTCTAGCCACTCATTTGACACCTGTTATATACATTTTGTATTGTTAATTAAGGTAATTAAGGTTAGAATTAGTTGTATTGTTAGTTAACTTTGGGTGGACATCTCTCCATCTTTCCCCATATTCTAAGATATTGGATGAACTATCAGGGACAATAACTTATATTTTTTCATAATTTCCTAGTATATATTAAAGTACTTTGTATGTTTTGTTGTTGTTTAATCTAACTCTTCAAGACTCCGCTTGGGGTTTTCTTGTTAAAGATACTAGGGTAAGTTGGCATTTCTTTCTCCAACTCATTTTACAGATGAGGAAATTGAGGCAAACAGGGTTAAGTGACTTATTATATAATTGGTAGGGTCCAAAGTCACATTTGAACTCAGGTCTTTTTTCCTCTAGGCCCTGGAACTACCCTGAATGTAGTAAGTGCTTAATAAATACTTGACTGATCATACATTCTACTGGAGTCCTTGTTGAAAACCTGTACTGCAAATATAGAAGAGTGAGTTAACTGAATTTATACTGACACCAGAGTTTATACTTTTGAACCTGCTTCTTTCTATAATAACAAAACAAATTCTTGCCAAAACATTTTTTAAAATTATATCCATTTTCTTATTTAAAATATAATGCTGAAGAAATTAAGTTAATTGAAATATTATTGTATATTGAACAGTGGGGCATTAAGTACCTAGAGAATTTTTTCTAGAATTGAATAATTGTACATAGTGGCAAATCAGGTATTTAAATATCTCAATATAAATTCCTTAGAAATGGAGATAGTTACCAGAAACTGGCATTCTGGAATGCGTTTCCACTTGGATTTCCAGCTCCAAATAGCAAAACAACTATGAAAGGCATGATGGTGAGAAAGGGGATGGTCATAGGTGCTGGAAATACAAATTGAACTTCTAGAACTGGTTTGACAAGTTGGGCTCAGAGATCAAAGAACTACTTGGAACAAAGCAAATTATGCAGTAAGAGCCCTGTGTTTCAGAATTCTGATTCAAAAGTTGACTAGGGAGATATACATCTTGGTCTATAGTTCTAATTAAAAAGCATGAACAACATGAATGAAATAACACATTCAAAGAAAACTAGGGTGATGCATGTACCTTGTGGTATAGTAAAAATAGTACTATTTTTAGAGTCAAGGGAACCTGAGGGCAAATTCTGCCTGATGTTCACATCTAGTGATAAGGTTTAGATTTAGGGAACCAAAATGGAATGATATGGTCTAGTGGCAGATTTGGGGTTCAGGGAACCAAATGGAGAGGTTTGGCTCCGCTGCAACCCCTTGGGATTTGGCACAAGGGTAGGAAATTTTGGGGACTCCCTTCTGGCGACAGAGGTTCTCTGTGAAGGAATTTACAGACCCAAAAACCTAGATTGATAAAAGAGATTTATTATGAGGATTGGAAGTAAGGTTAGAAATAAAGTCTGGTTAGGGAAATAGGTGAGGATAAGTAGAGGATCACACTGGAAAAGAATATTATTCCAGCGAGCAGATCTATGGAAAATAGAATTTTGCACTGAGAATGCAGTTCTCAGTGGACAGAAAGTCCTGGTAGCTGAGTAAGCCACCGAGGTCCATTTGCAAAGACCCTAGTTGATGGAAGCTCATCATATTGGTTGTCTTGGTGGGGGAGTTGAGAAACTGGAGCAGATCAGAACCAATGGGGGCTGGGAGAGCCCAAGTTGGCTCAGATGTGATGGGGGTTGGGACAAGCCCTGATCTCCTATTAGAATTCAAAGGGATGCTTTTGACCAGGATTTGTGAATCAAAGGCTCTGGCATCCTGGACTGATATGCCCCAGCCAGGAGGGGCTGGGAATCTGAAAGGAATCACAAATCAATAGGAAATAGTTTTTTAAAGGGACCACAACCTGGGTCACTAGGATATGTCCTTTCATCTCCTTCAGTTTGTTTCTTCATATTGTAAAATGAGATATTTGGAGCTTCCTTCTAGCCTTAAATCTATGACACTGTTGTAAGTGCTATCTCCTTAACTCATTTGATGATATTTCAGTATTATGTTAAAATACTTGGATAAATTGCTTGTCACATTTGCAAGGTGGATCATATTGGCTAATATGCCAGGAAAAAAATGTAAAATGTTAAAGAGGAAAATGTTAAATGTGGAAATAATTTAAGTCAGAAGTTTGAGCTGAACACAGTGAAATCAAATTAATAGAGATCAAAGAGCTTCACAAGTACAAGATGGGAAAGGCATTTTTAGTAATGGCAGGTTTCAAAAAGGTGTAAAGGTTTGGAGTAGACTCCAAAGACTGACTGGACTCTTTTGGAGTAATAGATGACCTTGCTAAGAGTCTTCGAGTTAAGATTGGATAATCATTTGGTAATATAGATAATATGTTTGGCCTGGTATGGGCTAGACAAAAGATTTCCTGAGAGCTCTTCCAACTTTGACTATTCAGTGATTCTATGCAATTCACTCATGTTCAACATTCTCTAATTAGAAAGAGGAAACTGAGCAATTATAGAAATTGTGTTCATATGCTCCTTTTTGCTACTGGTGAGATTATATACATAGTCATTCATGGTAAGTCCATGTGACTTTGCAGGCTTCGCTATTATTCCAAATATGATCAAGAAATTTTCTCAACAGGCCTAAAACAAGTTGTTAGAAACTTGTCATTTATTGTCAGTATTTACTTTAAATATAAAATAGGTTCACTTATATTTTTACTGGCCTCCTGGTATATTTTAGGCAGATGTTTTATAGAACAATTATTTATTCATACTGTGAATTTTACAGAAAAAAATGACTTCTCTAGGGTCAAATTTTGTTATGAATTAGGGACTAAAAGTACACTTAACTCAAATTATGGTACTCTGTTTTAAATTATGCTATTGCTCAAATAAACAAAATTTCTATGTGAAATTATGCATCTCTTGGCCATCCTTGCTCAAAATAGAGAAGTAAATATATCCAAAACAGCCCTAAGCTAACTAAAGCCAAGTTGTATTATCTTTCACTATGTAAAATATTAGAACTTAAAAATCACAGATGACATTGGACTGATCATGTGGTTATTTGGTGAGTGGAAATATGGGTCTTTAGCTGGTTCAGAAACTGATTAATTAAATGGAGTCTTAGAAGTCAAATTACCCAACACTTCGTCAAAGGCCTTTATTAATGCTCTCTGTGACTTCTCTGACACTAGTGGTCATTTGGGTTTGCATGAACACTTTGACTTTGAGCTCCAATTCTTTTTTTACAACTTCTGCTTTCTGCTCCTTAATTTCCCCTCTGGAATTATACAAAATAAGTCCAAAGTCACAATTTTTCTTTATCTTGAATGAACACACATATTTCAATAAAGCAGATGCTTATTACAAGTGATGATGATATTATGCTTTGGGATGTGGACAGATGTTTCTCCTAATCTTCAATCTGCCTCTTCTCTCCCTCCCACTTTGTATCAATAAATATATATTAAGCAAACTCCATATGCTGTTAGTAAGTTTTAGAAAAGATTCAAAAAGGAATAAGATCAGGATCTTGTCAAGAAGCTTATAACTAGGTTAGAGTGCTCATACAAGTTTATCCCAGAACATAAGTATAATTAAGAGTTGGTTTGTTACAATTATGGGTACTTTGCGTTAAAAATAAATCCTGATAGATGTGTAAAAAAGATTTAGAGATCTGGATTCTAGTCCTAGTTATGGTAGCAACTTGCCTCAACAAGCTGTTGTACTTCTCTAGGATACATGTTGAGGGAGTAAAGATTGGAGAAGTCTGGAAAGATAGAAAAGGGGTTAGGTGAGAAGGGCTTTGAATGCAAAACCGAGTATTTTCTGTTTGCTTCTGGAGGCAATAAGGGAGTTTGAGGGGGCCAGAGAAAGTGGCCTGGTGAGACCCCAGGAAAATCACTTTAGTAGCTAAATAAAAGATGGTTTGAAGAGGGAAGAGACTTGAGGCAAGCCATTCAGGAGTGAGGTGATGAGGGTCTACATAAGAGTGATGGCAGTGTCCCAGGAGAGAATGGGGCAAGTTGCAGAGATGTTGTAGAGGGGAAAACAGCAGGGATTGGGGGTGAGAACAGGCTGACTCTTTGGCTGTGAGACTGAGGACCTAGGAGATTGAATCCACCTATGGGACACCTGCTGAGTATCTAGTGTGACCTGTCTGAGAGGCCTTAGAGATATAAGATTAGAGCTAAGTAGGCCTGGGACAGGACAGTTAGAGCTGAGAATCATTAGTATAGAGACGGTGATTACATCCAGGGCAGCTGATGAGAAGAGGGCCCAGGATAGCACCCTGAGGAATACTGACAGAGGACATAATCTGAGGGTCCAGCAAAGGAGCCAGAGCAGGTTTGATCAGGTAGGTAAGAGAAGTAGCAGAGGGAGGGGGATGTCCTCAGACCTAAAGAGAAAAGAGCATTAAATCCGAGAGAGTGATCAACAGTGTCAGCAGCTGCAGAGAGGTCCAGGAGAACGAGAACTGAGAAGAGGCCACTGAGAGATCATCAGTCATTTTGGCAAGAATAACTTCAGTGGAATGATTAGATCGGAAGCTGGACTATACGAGGTTGAGAGTTGTAGACAGCCAAAGAGATGAAGGACAATGACAGGAGGGAAGGATCAAATGTGTCTGAGACTAAATTTGGACTTCGGTCTTCCTGGCTCCAGGTCCACTGAACCACCTATCTGTCTATTCTAAAGTGTATAGAATCCTTTTGGTAGAAGGTGTACCTATAATATTGAAGGAATCATAGGTATTTAGAATTTTTAAATTAGTGTTTAGAGTAAAGCCTACTGGTGTCTGTTTTTATTAACTGACATTTTTTTTTTTAATGAAAACAATTTTATTTTCTGAGTGCATGTGGGTTTTATAGGTAAAAGGCTTAAAAAGTAATGGGCATGCCCTCTTCAAAGATGGTGCTATGCTTTATGTACAAAGCAGAATTGAATTAGCCCAGAAGAAATATGAGATGCACAAAGTTAGAGACACTATCCCAAATGTTCCATAAACTATTTGTGCCTGACCTGTGGCAGAGTACTCCAAGTTCATATTGGTCTGATAAGCAAAAGTCAGATATATTGTAATTCAACTCTAACAAACTGATTTCATTTTGGTCTTCTTCAAAAACAACCAACCAACCAACCAACCAACTGAATAGTCCACAGATCTACCTTCTTGGCTATCACTGATAGTAACTCCAAACTTTATTTTTTTTTTATTTATTTTTTTTTATTTAATAGCCTTTTATTTACAGGATATATACATGGGTAACTTTACAGCATTAACAATTGCCAAACCTCTTGTTCCAATTTTTCACCTCTTACCCCCTCCCCCCCTCCCCTAGATGGCAGGATGACCAGTAGATATTAACTGATATGTTAATAAACATGTGTCCTGTTTTAAATACTGTTCTTTTAGTCAGCCAACCAGTCAGAAAATATTAGGTCCCTACCATATACTGGGCACTCTGCTGAGCACTGAGGCTCCAGAGAAAGATAAAAGATAATCCCTATTTTTAAGACAGTTTAATAGCAGATAGACACCATGTAAAAACTATATAGAAGCATAATGGATACAAGATAAATTGGAGATGATTTGACAAGGGAGGTCATTAGCATTAAGAGGGATCAAGAAAAATTTCCTGTATAAGTTGGGATTTGAGAAAGATCTTAAAGGAAGCCAGGAAGTGGAGATGAGGAGGAAGAAAAATCCAAATCCAGAGGATAGACAGCCTGAGAAACTGTCCAGAGTCTGGGCGAGTGGAATGTCCTGAGTGAGGACCAGCAAGGAAGCTCTGGACCTCAGAGCTTATATTTTAAAAAATGGATTAAAAAGAATCTTTTATGATAGAAGGAAAACATCCATTTTTTCTTCTAATAATTAATACTTTGATAGATCTATAGACTTTAAGCCAGGTAGAGGCAACATGGTGAAAAGATTATTAAATTTGGAGTCAGAAGTCCTGAATCAAACTTGGCTCTGCCATTTACTTTCTGTGTGATGTTGGACAACTCACTTCTATCTTCTTTGGGCTTTAGCTTCTACATATATAAAATGAGAGAACTGGAATAGTTTAAGCAGCCATTTACTTTTTTGATATCATGGAACCTCTTTAGCAATCTGATGAAGTCTATGCACCCTTTCTCAGAAGGATAATTATAAAAAAAGGATACATATATATATAATATAAAATATAAAAAGAAGGATAATTATAAAAAAACTAATCACATTGAAACAGAGCAATAAAAAATAGTTTTAAAAAATTAATGGATCTCAGATTTTGAAGACCTCTGGACTAGATCGATTCTGAGGTGTCTTTTCAGCTCTCTATAATCCCGTGTTCATTAGCGCACATCATTTAGAAGCAATCACAACCCAGTCTAACTTGTGTAAATTTTGTCCATGTCTTTCCATAGGTCCTCCAGGATTATTTAGTGTCTTGAAAGAAATCTTTTATTTTATTTTTTTTTAATATTTCATGAATGCCACTACAGGATCTGGGCCATAGATTTTACCTTCATTCACACTAGTAATAGCTAGTACTTCAGGGTTTGCAAAATTGCAAGATTCTGTATATGTTATTTCATTTTTTTTCTCTCACTATCTGAGAAGTGGAAGCTTTTTTTCTTGCCTCACTACTAAGTGACTTGCTTAGAGTTTCACAGTAAGTATCTGAAGTCATATTGAGCTCAGTTTTTCCTGACTCTTGGTTGTACCATTTAATTACCTACATTACTAATTATGCTTTTCATAACTTTTTTATGTGCAAATCTTTTGCCTACACCTAAACCTACTGTGTGTTTTTCTCTCCTTAGTCCTTTGGGTTACTGAAAATTTTAATTTTTCTGACATTAAAATGTTTAATGGATTATAATCATATAACATATATTGAAGGATGTTAACTTTTAAAAAATAGACTTTTGCATCAAGGGAACAATTTGGAAAGCCTCTGAAAGAGCTTTCCAATTTCCTAGATACAGTATAGTCCAGCTTGTTATCTCTTTGTAATTTTTGTCCAGGATATATACCTATCCTTTATACATCATGGGGATTTGAGCTTTCCCTTTGTACCAAAAATTTGGGTTATTATAAAAGATAATATATGTTGATATTATGCAATAATACATAAATTGTATGCATTTCCGAGTTTCTAAACTTCTCTGTCCTATATGACATCTGCCAAACTCCTCCCAAATTTCTACTTGATATTTTGTGTTGACTCACAATAGGTTGAAATCACTGTGAGGAAGTTGAGATATAGAATGGATAATTGTATTTGTTAACAGACTAAATCAGTGGGGCTTCCCATCTGCCAATTCAGCTAACAGTATGTCATAATCTGAGCAATAATAGGCTCACCCATTTCATTTTTCATGTGCATATTGGTAGCTCATTCCAATTTTGGTAGTGAGTACTCATTGATGAGAGCTTATAGTGATCTAAAACTTGATGTAATTGGCATAATGTCATCCACATCCAAAGCTTCTGGAGAACCTTGCGGTCTGTAGGAAATCCATCTTATTTGGCTTTTGTATAGGACATTGCTTATGGCAATGACAAACTCCTATAATTGGTTGGCATGAGTACCCTGAAATAGTCAGGAAATGGGAAAATCTTTGAGTATCACAGCAGTAAGAATATGCTTCATGGAGAAGTGGGGCTGAAATTATGTTTTGAAATGTATGCAGAATTTAGATAGTGGAGGAAACATTTAAAGGTGTCAGTACATGGTAGTAGCTATGACAGCTTTTTATTATAATGATATCTATTGCAGAGATAATTTTAGATAGTAGAAGTTAATTTTGTGGGTTTCGTTTTTACTTTTTTTCCCCTTAGTGTCAGATCAACAGTGCCTTGACTTCTTTCCATACGGCTCTGGAACTTGCGATAGATCAGCGAGAAATTCAACATGTCTGTCTCTATGAAATTGGTAAATATTTTAAAGTTCATGCCTCTTGTTGTCATAGGATATTTATGTTGTTGTCTGTTTCCTCCTTAATTCATTTCAAGCTGTGTATATTTTTAAAACTTTCCTATTTTATAGAATATCAAGGGCCATCACAAAGCTAGCAGAGTATGTAATAATTATCTGCTGTTCTAGCTTGGCTTCATTTTAGTACTCCAAGATATTGTTATTTTAATTGTATAGTTCATGGGAAAATGTTAGGAAGAGTATTAAAATATAAAACCTAATTTTCAAGGTATACTTACAACACTTATTTCTTTGCTTTAAATGTGTTTATAAAACAAACTTTTGAAATAAGCATCTTCCTTTCCTGCTCTTTTTCAGTCTGCCAGTACTTTGTAGTTGTTATGACTTTTTTTTAAAGAAAATATTTCTTTTGCATGACTTCACATGTATAATGGGTATCATATCGCTTGCCTTCTTAGTGAGTGGAGGAAAGACTTAAATGAGGGGGAAAATTTGGATCTCAAAACTTTAAAGAAAGAATGCTAAAAAGTAAATAAAAGGCAAAACAAATATTTCAAATTGATTAAAATACTAAACAAAAAACGATACTTTCCCACTCTATTATGTAATTCCATTCCCTAATACAGGTATTTATTAACAGAAAAATGACATAAACAAAGCAAACAAATCTTTGAACACTTTAATGGAGAGTCCTTTCAACTAAAAGTCAATATTTCTCAAAAAGATACTCCTAATTAAGAGAGGGGGGAAATGCTTTAATATTTAACTACAGAGATTAAGTATGACTATAAAATACATTAATGTTATCTGCATTTTCCTGAAATTTAATGGTCATAAAGCAGCACTAAAGTGGGTCCCAGTGAAATTGAATGAAGTGACACTGAATCCCTTTTTACCCTTACTCAGGAATGTTTTGGATCTAGATCATGACTTTTTAATAACATAAATTAACACCTCACTGTGCTCTCAGTATTTGGGGATAATTAGTTGATTCCAAAATACATAGATTTCATATCACAAGCCACTGTCACAACTGTTACAAGAATTAAATGCACAATTCTTTTTTGAAGATACCTCTAACCATTCCTGTAACTAACCATTATTATTATTATTAGCATAACAGTTGTTAATGTTGGAGGGGAGAGACACTCCAGTGGTCAAGGATTGAATTGGGAAATGAGTTCTTTTAATAGCCTCACAACTATTTTACTAAAAAATGTTAAGCTAGTAGCTTCAGCTTTTTGCATCTATTTATTTTCTCATCTCTTAAAAAAGTTCTGCATGGTAATTCTATTTCATAGAATTCATTGAGAATTGAGAAGGAATTGAGAATTCATACCATGAGTCAAATAAATGCTTCATACATCTTTGGAATTGATTTGTATAATACTCTTCAAGGTGATGGCAGTATTTGAAAGACTGCTTTATTGCATAAAATGCTGTTCATATAATCAAGAGTATATATATATATATATATATATATATATATATATACATACATACATATACATACATATACATATATATACATATACACATACATTGCTATGTACATCTGTTTTTTATAGCTTTTTCTATTTATGTTAATAGGGAACAATTTGTAGGAAGTGAATTGTTCATATCCTTCATTTCCATGATCACATAGCTATATATTTGTATTTTTACTATTTGATCAATGCAACTCTGAGAATTGGACAAGACAAACTACTATTTTTTTTTCCTAGAAATCTTTAAATTATTCCCTATTATACTTGTTCTGAGCTTGAAAGTGCTTTGCCTTATTTACAACTTCTACCTCAAGTCTTTTTCTGAGAATAAGGAAATTTGTGCTTTTAGCTTTCAGATAGCACATGTCTTTTGACTGAAAATAGAAATAACAGATCAGCTGTTCAGAATTTTGTAGTTAATAAAAGAAGTGTGATTCTCTAAAACTCATTGCTTTTAAATGATCATTTTAAAGCTTATTTCTTTTATAGGTTGGTGCAGTATGATAGAACTGAACTTTAAAGATGCTTTCAATTCCTTTGAAAGACTCAAAAACGAGTCAAGGTGGTCTCAATGCTATTATGCATATTTAACTGCAGGTGAGTGGGAAGTCTTTTCTTTGGCATGAGTGAGTTCTTCAGTATCAGGAGGTTTTGCAAATGAAATAAGTAGAGAGCTGTTGCCTCCTAGTGGGGAAAAGTCATAATCAATCTATCATCTGATACATAGTTTTATATTTCTGTCATTTCAAATTAGAAGAAATCCTGAGAGATTGTCTAATTTTCTGCAAACTTTCATGCAGAAAAAAGATATTGTGAATGTGGTTTAATAAAAAGAGTGTGGTTTAAAAATTAAACTGCAATACATGCTGTACCCTTAGTAACAGTGAACTATTCCATAAGATTATCTTTTGAGATCAAAATTATGAAAATACATTATTATGCCACACAAGAGTTTGATTAGTTTTAACATTGCTTTAAAGATACCATTTCTCTTTTTCACAACCCTTAAAAGCAAAATTTAGCTAATTATGAGATGCAATTTTGTGTATCATGGATATCTTAATATGTAGACAATCTCCTATCGGCCTTGTTATTGGGAGGGCATTGTTCCTTTCTGAGATTCAAATGCATTTATGTATTTGTTCTTGCTCATAGGTTTCCCAAAAGGACAGCCATTTTTATGTACTGTTGGTTTAAGTTTATATAAACTATTAACTTGTAATTGATTGGCGATAATGTGATACATGCCTAAGGCAATATGCAGAATTTCATGGCCTCAGAGAAGAAATTTAATCAACAAGTAATTAATTTTAGTGCCTTGCATGTATTATCATATTTAAAGATTGTAAGGTGAGTGAGTCTTATTAGTAGAAGGGACTTATTTATCCAAGAAAAGGGAAGGTTGTAAGGTATTTTAGTTTAATCATTTTTAAATTATCCACAGATTGACACAATGTATGAAAGTTTTTACCACCTTCACTGCACACAAAGCAGGAAATAAACTCAAATGTAGTGTAATGAGTTTGTGTTTAACAATAGGATGTTGCTTCAGCGAACTTGTCTATTATCTAGGTCTATTACTCTGCTTTCCTGAGCTTATCATAACACCAATAGAATCAGAGGCTCATGCTTATGGCAAGGCACCATGCTAGGTTTTATAAAAAGTAAGGTGGAGAGCATTATCCTCAGCCAGGAATTCTTGGCATCAGATCTTGCCTTTGACATACAGGCTTTCCCTGGTGGGTTACCCTCTCAGTACCCCGGACAGCTCCCCAGGACTAGAAGTTATAAAGATGCCAACCTGAACTGGCAGAGGTGCAGTTTCAAGGAGTTTCCTAGGCCAGTGAGATCACAGTCTGTGCCCTATTCCTGTGCAAGATTAAAAAGTGGTCTCTGCCCTCAACATTTTATAATCTTGTAGGACAGAAAAGGCAGATATACACATAATCACAAGAAAGCCAGCATATCATAGCATATCGTCAGGAAGCAATCTCTTTAGCTAAGGCTCTAAGGGAAGATATCATCATCGTTTGAGCTGGTCAATGAATAAATAATGAATGAATTTCAAGTTTCAGCTCAAAAATTCCACTCCTTCATATGAACTTTTCCCAGTACTCCATCCTTACTGTTCACAACCGTACTGTGTTCTTTCAGTTTCTTTCTGTCTGTCTGTCTCTCTCAGAACTTATATAACATTTAGCCTATTCTGCTATAATCTAGCATTTAATTACATATCTTCTTCTAAGGTTAGCTAATTATTTACATTGAAGATCTCTTCCCCAGCAAGGTATCAGAGATCATAGAAAACAGAGAACATGCCTTCTGCATCTGATATCTTCCACAGGTCTGGGAATATAAACACCTAATAAGTAAATACTAATTTGACTAATTTTTCTCAGAATGTTGCAGGTCTTTACTTAAATATTTGTCTTCTCTCTGAAAATATTTATTTGTTTTCTCTTCTGTAATGTATGCGGGATGTGATAAAAGTAGGCTTCCCTCAGTTACCTGTTCTGATATCCTAAAAATATTGTGATTTCTTACAGTTTGTCAGGGAGCCACTGGTGATGTGGATGGAGCACAGGTTGTATTCAGAGAAGTACAGAGGCTTTTTAAAAGGAAAAACAACCAAATTGAACAATTCTCAGTCAAAAAGGTACATCGAAACTGATATATAGTCATTTGATAGTTACTCTCATGTGTAACCAGTAGTACTTTTGGGGAAGTACCAGATAATTATATTAAAAGCTAGTGACATTAGGTAGGCATGGAAGCCCGTGCCTGTAATTACAGCTACCTAGTAAGCCAAGAAGTGTAGTTCCCTTGAACTGAAGAGTTCTGAGCTTTAGCAGGCTAAGCTTATCAGATATCTGCACTGATTTATGAGGATCCCCAAGGAACAGGGGATCAAATATCTATGGATAAACATCTAAAGATTGGGAAGGGAAATGCTAGGGAAGGAGGTAATAAGCACATGGTTTTCTAAATTGGGGACCTCAGAAAACATTTAGGTCTTGACTCAAGAGAAATAAAAGTAAGCCAGAATTGTTCACCAAAGAAGATTGAATTCTAAGGAGATACTAAAATGAATTATATTGGGTTCTGTGGCACTTAAATTTATTTTGTGTTTTATCATTTTAAATTTATTACATTTTTGAAAGAAAGATAATTTATTGAAATAGTTTAGCATGGGTTAGAATTTACATGACGATAAAGCTAAAAGTAATGGAATTGAGTAAAATTTTTAAAAATTCAATAAAATTATAGAACAAAAAAATCCAGCTTTAAAGATTACATTAGAAATTCATCTTGTAGCAGGTTTTCTGAATATTTTTATGAGTAAAGATTACTTTCTTTTTCATTTACATTCCTAAAACTTCTATGTCTTGATAAAGTGTGTTAGTTATAAATGAGGCAGATTTGCATGTGGTCAGTTAAAGCAACATCCTTTAAAATATTGTAAAGATATAAATTCATTAGATATAAAACTATTAGCATTATTGTTATTCATGCTGAGCATGAATTCAGTACAGACATATCTTGTATAAAGTTACTTTAATGAACATTAATTCATAATAATACCTTTACTAGTCAATCTTCACTGTATGTTAATTTTTAACAGCTTCAAGCATTTGCATGATTTTATCAGTAATATAATTTTTATTTGCCTACTGTACCCATTCCTGGGTCTGTGCAATAGAGGGGGGAAAAAGTAAGAAGCTCAATGCACATAAGTTTGTGGAACAGCTGATATTGAACTGGGTGTGCTTGGGGTCAAACCATGAAAATATGCAATGACTGCTAAAGCACCTAGTTCAAATACATGTACACGTCCTTGGGCTCTTAAGTCCAAAAGTGCAAAGTCCGTAATGAAACCTAGTGAAAAAATAAAAGTATTATATAAACTTCATGCTGGAATATCTGCAGCTGTCAGCCATGATTTGATGTTAACAAGTGGACAATTCATTATAGATGCAAAAAGGAGGAAAGTATGGTACTCTCAATTCCATGTGTTATGAAGAATGAATATTGTCTCTAATTAAGATTTTTAAAATTTAGATTTTTAACACAAATGCTCATAGAATTCTAGGGAATTACTATGAGAAAAATGATTTGCATACACTTTTATTGTATACTGCATTTTATGGGTTATTTCATGATTACTGTGTTAGGGAAAGTATACATTATCAGAATTAATGTTTTGATTTAAATAATAATATGCAAAAAGTGTATTTTTAGCTCTCTAACGAAAAAAGTACAGTTTTGGTGTTAGCAGGAACTTCATCCCCATTTCCTTTAAGTTTCAGGAATATTTATATTATTTACTTTTATATCATTTTCTAGGAATGTTAACCTTTATGAAAGCTGAGAATTGTACATTAAAATCAAATTTAACTCTAAGTGGGAAACCTACTTTAAAGCAGTATAATAATTTCTCCAAAACAGCCCATTTCAGCAGTCCTCAGTTATAATCTATGTATTTCACTTATCAGGCCCAGATAAATTTATGCAAGTTCACTATTCCTACTGTTAACTATTTCTTTTTCTAGAAAAAAAATAAATAGGAATTTGGTTCCTGGACCTTGAAGCTTTAATTATTTATCTTCTTCTCTCCATATGTTGTTATGAGGTTCAGCATTTTTCCATTGTTCCATTTGTCAGGAAAAATAGGTCCTACTATTCCTAGTAGTGAGTGGATGTATCTCTTGTGGTGAAGATGAAGCCACTTGGATAGTAATATACCTAAGATATGGAGAGCTTCACCTCAAGTAATCAGAAATACTCCCAATGTTTAATGGAGCACATGTGACCACTATGAGAAAGCAAAAACAAATTATTGCTAAATATATGGAAGGCAGGCAAGTTGAGAGTGGTAAGGATGTGTTCCAGATATTGAAGGACAGAGATACAAGACATGGAAAAAGAGAATTTTTCTCCCTAGGCATTCCCCTAACTTCTAATTTAAGATCTGATCAGTTAGCCTAAGTCTGCCTCAATACCTTCATCAATAAAATGCATGTTCATAACAGCATCTACCTCCTAAGGTTGTTGTGCTATTAAAACCATATCACATGTGGAAAGCACTCTCAAACTTTGAAGTGCTGTATAAATACTAGCTAGTATAAATATTGGCTATTATGATTTATTATGTTAACAATTTACAGGCAGAGAGATTTCGTAAGCAAATACCAACCAAAGAACTTTGTGTGCTAGCATCCATTGAAGTGCTATATTTGTGGAAAGCCCTTCCAAATTGTTCCTTTCCCAACCTGCAGAGAATGAGCCAAGGTAAAAGATGTATTTCTTTCTTTTCCAATAATGGTGTTTTTTTGATTATTAATTGTATCTGATTCAAACAAGGCAAAGATGTTTTTCTTACATAAAAGATAGGGTGTCTAAGAACATTTTAATAGAAAGCAATAGACGAAATAATAATAAGATATATATATCTTAGCAGAAATACATGGTAGCATAATAATATTGTTTATTAAAGATGTTGTATTTGTAGTCAACTACATGAGAATTTTTTATACATCCATATTTTTCTGTCCATCTATTAAAGAAACAGGTCACAGATGTGTTATTACAATCAATCATTGGATATCTAAGTATGTAAAATACTTTGCATGAATTAAAAAGGAACAGACTTAAAATCTAGTGATGTTTTGTTTTTATTTGTAAATAAAAAATTACTTTGAATTATCTTTCTTGTGGGTGGTAATGAACATAAATTAGAGCTCCAGAAGTTTTACTGCAAAATGAGATGAATTCTTAAAAAAGAAATATAGTAGAATTTCTGCATCAAGATGACAGTTGATCTTCAGAGAACCTTAGAATGTTGGTCCAATTATGCTGCCACCAGGCATTTTGGGAGCACCTCTTTTGGAATAGCCTTTGGACCCTGTAGGCTTACTCTTTAGAGTAGCTATAGTCATAGCAAATCTTTGTTTCTTTGATGGTATATTTGATTTTCTGAAACAACTCAAAGTCACTTAGAACTAAATTTGATGAATGACATGGGTACTCAACCTAGATGAATAAACTATTGAGATTGATTTTCTTATGGTGGGATACTGGGACTGGGAGTTCAAACCCAGCCTCAGATACTACCTTCTTAACCTTACTTAACCTCTCTTTCCTTCAGTTTACTTAATAGTAAAAAGAAAATAATAATAATACCTATTTTGCAAGGTTGTTGTAAAGACTAAATGAGATATCTGTTTAAAGATCTTAGCATGGTACTTGGTACATAGTTGCTGCTATATACATACATATTTCATTTCCAAAAATGGAGTTTCATAAATTGTTTTAAGTACAGACAGTATCATTGAAATAAATTTATAGCTATCCAAGTGCAAGTTATAGTATATTTGTTTAAGAATGAGACACTTTATTATAGTCATATCTTATAAAATGAAGAAAACCGAGAATCCTTAAAAATATCCAATTCTAAGGATATTTTGGTGGTTGTTTAGTTTTATTAGAGAAAATTTCCACATCATAAGTCCACCAAAGGGAAAATGAATAATAAATGCACAAAATGAACATACTTAACTAGCAGTTGTAATAATAATTGAGGTTTAAAACATTTTAAGGTTTTTAAAGTACTTTTATGCAAAAACTCTGTGTGGTTAGTAGAAGAGATACTACGTTACTCTCATTTGAAAGGAAGAAAACAATCCTTTATTAAGTATTTACTATGTATTAAGCACTTAACAAATATTATCTCATTTGATCCTCACAACAATCTTGCAAGGTAGCTTTTATCCCCATTTTATAGTTGGAAAAACTGAGGTTGAAAGAAGTTGTCAGTTGTTTAGGTTCACAGAGATAGAAAGTATCTCAGACAGAGTTTTGAATTTAGGTCTTTCTGATTCCAGACACAGCATGCTATCTGCTGTGCTACCTATTCGCCTAGGTGAAACTGAGACTTAAATTAAGGTCATATATGTGATGACATCTTATTTGAAATCTACCATTCTCTTTACTATATCAGATCTAGTATTCTTAGTGAAGTCTTAATCTCAACATGAATAGATATGATTAAGTAAAGAGACTTCCTGATAGTGTAATAATATAATATCTAGAACCGATGCCCAGAACTGAACAAACCACACACAATTTAAATTCTAGTTTTGAGTTCAATATTTTAACAAATTTTGGAGAAAGCTGGATAAGTGCCAAGAAGATAAACAAAATAATTGAAATATTATTATTAGAAAATAGTAAAGTGTTAGCTTTGCTTAGTTTGGAGAAAAGAAAGCTAAAGGATAAATTGACTTTATTCTTCATAATCATTTTCTGACATCACTGATGATGTCAAATTTAAAGCAAAAGAAAATACGCTTAATGAATTTGCTGAAAATAAGGTTTGCAAAACCTTTCTGAACTACCCAGAGAGGTTTGGGAATTTAATTTTTTAAAGTTCACTAAAATAACATAATAGACCAACTATCTTAAGGGACAGAATTTTTTGAAATTTCTTCAGAGAGATAATGTAATTGCATTACTAAATCAGCAGTAATTCTTTTAAAAATAATTTTTTTTTAAATGGGATTGCCTCTGTTTTCAAATGGACTGTGTTTCTTGAGTCTCTTCAATTGTAACAATTCTGAGACTCCTAATTTCTCTACATTGTTAAAGTGTGACTACTTACTTGCATTCTCTTCTCTCCTTCAGCTCAAAAGATAAAGACAAGTCTTTTTTTTTTTGTAGCCTGTTCTTTATCACTCATATATTCTTCAAGAAGCTTCCAGTGATTCTTCATCACTTGTCACATTGAAATTTCATCAGAATTAAGGAGCTGATCCTGTTTTGATCCCTTCCTTTTTGTAACCCTCAGTCTCCCAAAATCTATTTTCTCCTCTTCTTTCCTGTCCTGTTCTCTCTGCCATACTCTTTTTTTTTTTTTCCCCTTTGTTTCACTGGAAAATTTTCAGTCTCTACCCAAGACCACAAAAAGCCTTCCCCAATCTCTAATTCATTTCAGTATTACTTTGAATGCAGTACATTTCCCTTTGCTTGAGTTCATAGAGGACTTGTCAATTTTTTTTTCCTTCCTGAGAGTATCTTGCTCATCATTTCCCACAGAACAATAGTATTCCATTATAAAGCTACACCACAGTTTATTGAGCCATTCCCCAATTTATGGGTATCCTCTCAACTTCTAATTGTTTTTCCCTGAAACGAAAGCTTCAGTGAATATTTTTTGTACATATAGTAGACCTGAATTTTAATGTAGTTTCTGCCACTTTTATGGTCTTGAATAAGTCATTTACTCACTGAGTCTCAGTTTCTCCAGTTGTAAAATGGGCAAGATTGAGCTAAATTGCCTCTGAGATACTTTCCAACTTTAAATCCATGATTCTGTCTTCAATTTCCCTGTTAAAATTTTTTTGATTGATTATCCCAATTTTTAAAAATTCAAACTCTTTAGATTACAAGACATTCAGGTCTGTCTTTACAATCTTATCTCCCAACAGCCTTGTCTATTGTTGATGGAGCTTCATCAAAACATCTGATATTTCACAGACTTTACACTGAGAAAGGCACTTCTTGCGGCCTCATTTTCTTGGATTGTGAAATGAGAAGCAGGCAATCAGTGGCCTCTAAGATTCCACAAATCTATAATCCTTCAAGGTTCAGCCCAAATGTCACTTCTGTCATGAAACTTTCCTTGATCTTCCTCTCTGTCCAAGCCAGAAAGTGTTGTCACTATGCTCTGAACATCTGTAAAAATTAATGCATTTCTTGTGGCATTTACTACATATTATATTTTTAATTGTGCACTTGTGTTAACCCCTTTGATGGATTACAATTTCTTGAAGATAGGAATCATATCTTATACATAGTGAGCCCTTATAATTATTGAATGAATGAATTAAAATGATATGTACATCAGGTTAGGTTCAGCCATTTCATCTCTGTTTAGCTCTTAAGATAACTATATGTATCATCAGGGGACAAAGTTTGAGGTTCAGAGACATAAACTTGACAGATTAGATAAAAAGATGAAATATTTGTTTAGTAGAAATTGATCATAATTGAGTTCTTAATTATCCTTTCTCCTGTAATCTCCCTCTCATCTCTCCAAGCTTGCCATGAGGTTGATGATTCTTCTGCTATTGGATTAAAAAATTTGCTTCTTGGTGCCATACATAAATGTTTGGGAAATTCAGAAGATGCTATTCAGGTAATTTGCTAACGTTTCTAGACATAGCCAAAGAAAATAAGTTTTGAAAATCATTTGAATGTATGCTTGGAAGGAGCAGAAAACAAAGCAGTTTTAAAAATTCTACCACCAGCATATAGATGTGTGTGTGTGTGTGTGTGTGTGTGTGTGTGTGTGTGTAAGGGTGTAACTTCTAGTCTTCCTGATAGTAGAAAATGTCCTTCATATGCTATAATTTAAATTTTATTTAAAATAATACCTTATGAGGAACACCCATACTGAAGGTTCTCAGATAGATCTGGGGGAGAACTGAAAACATTGTTGTCTACTATCTAATTCTCAGTTACAGATGCTAAGTTGAAAGGAACTGTGCCTGTCCCCTGGAGTAGGCAGATGTTGCAGTTCCATTATCCTGGACTAACAGAGTTTCTCACTAGGCTGAGAGCAGTTGAGGTCCAGCAGTATCTACTCTTGCTCAGAATCAGATCAGGAACTTCTAGGGCTCAGACAATGTGACAGCAATGAAACTTTACCTTGAATTGGGCTACTTTGCAAGCCCAGGAATCTTGAAGATCCCCTGCCTGTGCTGTGCTATCCCTAAGATTCTAGAACAACACAACACTCAATAGACCAAGAAGGCAGCAACAGGATACCCTCCCTCCTAATGTGCACAAATCCTAGTTTTGACATCATATTAAAAGATTGGGTTGGAAGAATTAGCAAATAAAAAAAATCCTCCTATTAAAAACTATTATAGTGACAAGGAAACTTAAGACAAACTCAGAAGAGAATGACTTAAAAACATTTTTAAAGTCTCAAACAAAAAAAAACACGTAGCTTGGTCAGATTCAGGTAGAATTTGTAGAAGAAATAAAGTAAGAATTTTTTAAAAAGATAAACAATGTTTTTTTTTTTGTTTTTTTTTTGTTTTGTCAATAAAATAAGGACACCAAATGAAAAAACTGAAAAGCTATATAAGAAAGAATTAGAAAGGGAGGTAATAGTTTGGCACAGTAGGAACAAAACATTTCCCAAGAAATGAGCGTAGACCACAACATAGCATTTCCACTCCTTCTGTTGTTGTCCATTTGCATTTTTGTTTTCTTTCTCAGGTTATTTTTACCTTCTTTCTAAATCCTACTTTTCTTCTGCAACAAAATAACTGTATAAATATGTATACATATATTGTATTTAACATATGCTTTAACATTTTTAACATGTATTAGTCTGCCTGCCGTCTGGGGTGGAGGGAAGGAGGGGAAAAGTTGGATCAGAGGATTTTGCAAGGGTCAATGCTGAAAAATTACTCATGCATATGTCTTGTAAATAAAAAGCTATAGTAATTTAAAAAAAAAAAAAAACATTTCCCAAGCAATAAACTCCTGAAAATTAGAATGCACCAAAGTAGAAATCATTGATTTCAATAGGCAATAAGAAACAATTTTAAAGTAAGAGATTAGAATAACAGAAAAAATGTAAAAATCTCATAACAAAAAAACAAATGGCCTGGAAAACAGATCAGGGAGAAAAAAAATTTAAGACTCATCAGACTGTCTAAATGCCACCACTAAAACAACAGCCTAAACAATCTATTTCAAGAACTTTAAAAGAAAGTTTATCAGATTTCTTAGAACCAAAAGGCAAAATGGAAATAGAAAGAATTTACTTGTCACCTCCTAAAAGAAATCCCAGAAAGAAAACTCCTAGGAATGTTATGGCCAAAATCCACAGCTTCTAACCAGTGGAAAAAAATACAACAGCCAGAAAGAAAAAAAATTCAAATACTAAGGAGGAACAGTCAGGATCATACATGATTTAGCAGCCACCACTTTCAAGGGACAGAGAAATAAGAATAAAATAATCTAGACGGCAAAGAATATGGATGTACAGCCAAGAATAACTTAGCCAGCAATATCAAGTTTATTCCTATAGGACAAAAATCAACTTTTCCTGAAATAGAGGACTTTCAGCATTCCTCATGAAAAGAGCAGAGCTATATAGAAACTGAAGTTTGTTTATAAGCATTAAAAGAAACATAAAAAGATAAATATGAATGAAGAATGATTACAGCATTAAATAAGCTTAAACTGATTACATTCTGATATGGAGAGATGATATATGTGTACCTCTGAACATCATGAGAGGTCCATAGAGAGAGTCTGGAAGTGGTTCTGTTAAGTCTTAATGATCTTAAGAGAAAAAAGGGAAGGGAGAAGAGGAATATGCTGAAGTGACTGAGGAAGGGGAAGTAAGGTTAGGGGAAATTATCTCAAATAATCAGAGTGTACAAGTAGACATCTGTACAAACAAGGGATAGCTAACAATTCAACTCACTATAAATCTGAACTGGTTAAAGGATGAAAAAGTACACATAGTTGATTACAGAAATATATTTCACTCAACAAGGAAATTAGCAGAAAAGGGAGAAGAGGGATTAGGGAGATTAATTCAAAGCAAAATAAATTCTAAGAATATACAAAAATATTTATAGCATTTTTTGAGGTAGCAAAAAATGAGAATGCCTGTAAATGGCTACTGAATGGCTACTGAACAAATTATGGACTGTATGTAATGGAATACTATTGCATTATAAAAAATAAGGTGAATAGTTTCTGAGAAACCTTGCAAGACTTTTATGACCTTATGCAGAATAAAGTGAATAGGACCAGAACCATTTATACAAGGACAACAACATGATAAAGACAAACAATTTTGAAATTAGGAATTCTGATCAAAGTAATGCCTAATTATGATTACAGAGAATTCATGATGAAACAAACCACCCTCTTCCTGATAAAGAAATGAGGGACTGCAAGGCAGATTTGAGAATGAGATGTGTTTTTGAATATGTCTAACATAGAAATTTACTGCTTGACTATAGGTGTTTGTAACAAGGGATTTGTTTTTATTTCACTTTCATTTGAGGAGGAATCAGGCTGGACCAGAGAGAAGATGTGTTTTTGCTGATTAACTAATACTTTTTAAGTTTGGTGTTTTACAATTGCAAAAGCACTTTCATCTGTTTAATCTTGTTAGTTTCTGAAACTGACACTATGAAGTTGTTAGATCACATAGGATTTCCATTTTACACAGGGGAAAATGTGTTTATAGTGTTACTTGTTCAGAATTATATGGTGGAATTAAGGATGTTTTTAAAATGCTGCTGTACATTATGCATAGATTAGTTTTGCCATGGTATGTAACCAAAGATGCTAGTCCAAATTGAAAGAAAGATTGAAAGTGAAACTCACAAGGCAGGAAAAAAATTTGGTGATGTGAGTAACATCCTATCATCAAGGTAATATCTATAAGCAGAAGTCAAAATATGTTTTTACTTCCCATTCTGCTTCTCTTTCTGCCAAGATTGTGTTAGAGTAACTGTAGGACTGGGATTATTGATAAAGGAGGTTGATGAATAGTTTCTGTAAATACATCATGTGGTTTTTAAATAGAACTGTGAAAGTATTTTTCAAACTTGATTTTAGTTTTTCTAAGATACAGGTTTCAGAAAGCCATAGAGTAAAGAAAATCAGATCCAAAGGAAATGTTTGTTTAGCTATAGATGTAAGAAATCTTTAACCTAAATAACTTTATTTTATTTACAGTTCTTTCAGAGAGCTGTCAAAGATGAGTTGTGCCGTCAGAATAATTTATATGTTCAACCATATGCTTGTTATGAACTTGGCTGTCTCTTATTGGATAACCCAGAGGTAAGATGATATACTTTGTATATTAGTATACAATACAATGAATATGTAGATATATGCATATTAATATGTAATATACTTTGTATATTAATATATAGACATAATGTACTTTGTATATTTTATTAACAAATGAAAATATGCAAAGATATAGAACTTAAGCAGTCTATTTTAAATTAACTTTTTTAAGCTATAAGGGGTATCTATTTCATTTGTTTTCATGTATTTAAGTTCTTGTATTTTACTTTAAAGTAAAATTTATATCAAAGGATCTCTTTAATTGTTCCATTAAATTTTAGTTCTCAATATTGGCTAGTGACTTTTCTTTCACCAAATTCCCATGAATCTGTTTAGAAATAAGAAATAAGCCCTTTTTTATTTGCATTCATTTAAAATTAGGTTTGCCTCATCTATGGAATTAAAATGATAAATAATTTTTTTTGACAATGGTAGTCCAGTTGATAGTATCATCTGTGAATTATAATTCAGTATAGGATGGGGAGATATGTTAGATCCTGAAAATCTAATTTGTTATATCCTAATTATCTCTATCTTGAGCTATACATAAGTGGGATATACTCTTGGTACTTTCTTTTAAAAAGTTAAATATATTTTAAATTATTTAATGAATCCTTTGAATTTTTATCTTCAGTAAATTCATTGCTTCTTTAATATGTAGATTCTATAAATTCTATAAATTAAGCAAAATTGTGGCACTTGCTTTTCCTAACTTAAATTATAATCCTAACAGTTCTCTTACTGACATACATTTGTATTTCATTTGAGGAAATATTTTAAATTTAAAATTTAGATTAAAATATTTATAAATTGGGAAGGTAAAGTAGAATGAAATCTTGATTCTTTTCTTATTGTTTATAGTCTTTATCACTTCTAATGCTAATTTCAATAACCAATCCTAGCCTATTTAATAATAAGGATTTTTCATTTCTTCTAATCTCTCATTAAAAGAAAGCAATTCCTGAATTTAAAATAGAATTGTTGAGTATTATTATTATTAATGCTTAGAATGCTTTAGTAGTCATTAGTGCTCTAAGCCATTAGTCATCGAGTTTCAGGGTTGTTGTTGTTTTTTAATTCAACTATATCCTTTTAAGCAATAATCCTGGGAAGTATGAAAATTATTTATCAACTAATTCTTATGTTATATTATAAAAGTTTCAGTTAATTTGTATGAGCAATTGATCCAGCCTCTTTTTAATATGAATCTAGGCTAATAGTGATCTTTATGTAGAGCTTCTGAATTAAAAACAAACAGTAAAACTACCTGAGGATTAAGTAATTATGGTCATAGTACGTAGAGCAGATTTGAAAAACCTTTACACTTACTCAACAATTTGGATTTCATTCTTAATTCAATGTATTAGTTTTAACAGTTCAACAAATACTTTTAAGCATTATGCTCATTTGGGATTCAAGCATGTTAACTACTTCACTTCATATATATTTTCAATAAAAAATTTTTGCTCTAAAATATTTTGTTTTTCAACATAAGGATTATTAATAGCTTTTTTCTTTTTTATAGACTGTGGCGAGAGGTAGAACTCTGCTTTTACAAGCAAAGGTAAAAACACTAACCCAACCAGTTTTCCCTACTCTTTATTTTTTTCCTTCCTGAAAGATAAAAATGTATTTTTCAGTTCAAAATTGAATGCTAATTTTTTTCAGAAAGTATTAAAGAGACTAGAAATAAGAGATTAATACAGTGATCACTTATCACTCAAAATCTTCCTGGTTCTACTAATATATATTCCTTTGTTTGCTAGTGTGTATGTTTTTTTTTTGGGGGGGGAGGGGGGCGCAGTTCAGATTAAGAGACTTGTCCAGGGTCACACACCAAGTAAATGTCTGAGGCTGGAACTCGAGTCCTTCTGACTTCAGAACAGGTGGTCTAGTCACTGCACCATTTAGCTGCCCCACTACTAATAAATTTTTTAAATAGACAACGTATTTTTTGTAAAGATGTTATTGTCTTAATGTTTAAATCTATAAATGTATTTTTAAGATAGAAAAGTATCATTTGACTTTATAAATACATTATTCTTGTGGATTTGTTAAGATTTGATAATATTCTTTTACATGGAGCATCACTTAAGACTAATTCTGGGGCCAATATGGGGAATTTTCTTAATAAATGAACATGCTTAGTAATTGTATATGAAGTTTATAAAGGTTAATTGCTTAATTTGAGTCTTTTGGGTGATCAGTAATATCTTCATTAATAATAAGTAATAATAATAAATAAGAGAGTACAAAAATCATTGTGACAGACTATAGTGCTGTATGATATTTTAGCTAACATTCAGTCAATTATCTTCATTCTTACAGGAGGAATTCACTGGCTACGACTTTGAAAACAGATTACATGTCCGCATCCATGCCGCCTTAGCCTCTTTGAGGGAAGTGGTACCTCAGTGACAGACCAGAAGTCTTGATTTGTTCCACAGTTTTCTACACTGGTAAAACACATGCAGAAGATTGAGCTATTGGGAAGATTGGCTTCAGCTTCTTCTGAAAACCACCCGTGCCAGAAATACATTTTTGGAGTTGGGCTGACACATTAAAAATCTCCTCTTCTAAACAAATAACTTTTTAAAAACTATAGAAAGAGTTGGTGAGAGGGTTAAGTGACCTTGTTCAAACAATTTAGATTTTTTCATTTTCATTTTTGTTTCTCAAGCTAAACATAAATAATTATTCAGGAAAAATAATTATAAGCACACAGTTGACTTGATCACATTAACAATTGTATTATTAAAAAGTAAAATTCATAATCATATCACCACCTACATTTGTTTTGCGCTTTGAAACAATAAAAACACTTTTCAATCTTTTTACTTTATCTGTACAATGTTCCTGTGAAATATATAAAACAACATCATCCCAGTATTATAGATGACAAGACGCAGAGACAGGGAGATTTTTGACTTGGTCCAGGTTATACATTGAGTTAATATGAAGCAAGGTCTCCTGGTATGATTACCATATCAAACTCATACTCTTTTGTTGGAAAAAATTATAACTTGGACCTCCATGTTTTTCCTTAGAAAAAAGCCACAATACTTTTTTAGCTCATATGATACAATCCAAAATAATTAATTCTCCAGATTTCAGTATTTTTCAAAATAGCAAAGACCAGAATTCTTTTTCTCAAGACAACCAAAAAAATAAGGAAAACAAAAATTAATTGTTAAGACAGGACTATTTGTTTTAGCAAACTAATTAATAGGTTATTCTTTTTTATAATTCCTTTTTATTTTTCCATAAACAAGCAAAGATAGTTTTCAACATTCACCTGTGCAAAACCTTATGTCAAATTTTTCTCCTTCCCCTAGACAGCAAGCAATCTATTATAGGTTAAACATGTGCAATTTTTCTAAATATTATATTTCCATATTTGTCATGCTGTGCAAAAAGTATTAGATCAAAAGGAAAAAAACCATGGAAAAGCCCAAATAGTTTTTTTTTTTTTAACTTAACATGAATCTGGGAAGACAAGATTGCTTAACTTGCAATGTTCAGTTGAATAATATTTTTCTAGATGTTACTAGGATTCAACTATTTCTTCCCATGACCCCAATCGTAAATTATTAAATATTATTGTATTCCTTACTCTGAGCAGGCAATCTTCAAATGTTTCCTCATTTGTTACTAGCCACTTTCTTGGACTAAGTTACCAAAGTGTTTTCCAGACTTATTTGATTCAGAAAATCCCTGCTGCATTGATTTAAGCTTCAGGGAAAAAAGACTGGGTTCTCCCATTTGTTAAGTGAATCACAAGCAAATAAATGTTTTCTGATGGAAATCTTAGGGGATTTCCATCAAGATGACTGAGTAACTTTTTAAGAAAATTTTATGGGTTGCATTTGAATTCCCTGGTTTTTCTAGGTTGAGGGGAAAAAAATGAATCTTCAGAATGTATCTTAATGCAACTTTTATTCTCTTCTAACCATTAGTACGTGTACCTATTACATTTAACAGGCATTAAACATCTCTGTAACATGTTTAAGGATCATTTTTGAGTGCAATTCTTTGCGATAGTGTTGAACTATACTTAAATTGTCAAGCGAGGCAAAAATATTGGGAAATCCATTATTCAATATGTAAAGATTATTCATAAGCCCTGTAATTTAGAATTATTAGTATTAAACTTAGATGGATTTCTTTTTACTTGTTCATTTGCATTTTGTTTCTTTTAAAATCAAGTACAATTGACTCTGACTAATTGTTTATACTCCTAATTCAGAGTTCCTTTAATATTCCTAGTGTAGGTTTAAAAATGAGTCATTTCCCCCAGTCATCCCAATTTATTCTTATAGTATCTTTGTGTTAACATTTATGGGAGAGATGTGAAAGGGACTAATCACTAGAGCACAGTATAAGTAGAATAACTGATAACTGAAAGCTGTATTTTCTTCAAGAAGTTGAATAAGCGCTTTGAATTGATATGATTTAGAAACAGAACTTTCTAGCTAGTGTGCTATGATTTACCCAGTGTATTGACTATGATTGTGATCTGCACTGTAATTCATTTCTATATAAATTTACTTACCCTTACCCTTTCTAATTCACAAAATAATCATCTAAGTGGAACAGATTGTATATGTGTAGTATTTTGGATTTTTTTGTTTTTTTTCTGTTTCTGCCACCTCCCTCTTCCTACTTTGGGAGATTCTTTGGAGCATCTCCAATTTCTAAATGTCATATACCCTTTTATATTAGATTATGCCTGTGATGAGAATAATATCAAATGTATATGATGTCATCTGCATATGTTTTTATAAATTTGAAAAACTCGGAGGCATGATCTAATAGCAATAATAGAATATGCATCTTGCTAACCAATATTATTAAGATTTTATCTTTAATAAAAAAAAATCAGGCATCTTTATTTTTTAGCTCACTGACTATGTCTCCTAAGTTTTAAAAAAATGAATTTTTAGATGTCACTAAAAATTAGAATATTTATTGTGGTGTATTGTAAAAGTAAATAATTTATAGAAATTGCACTTTTATATTTCTGCCAAGTAAAAAGAAAAGAAAACACAAACTGGTGGGGTTTTTTTTTTCAAACTTTTCTGTAAAAACCAAAGCCTTTCTAGATTGCTTCCTAAGGCAATCTGAAAGTAAATAAATAATTTAAAATGGTTTTCCTTGAGGCTAAAAAGCCATTAGTTTGGAATTACTTGTATTGTAATCAACTATGTGGGTGAGCATGTGTATCAGTTGAAGAAACTAGGTATGTCGTCCTAGAGGATAGAAGGCACCAGGGGATGATTTCTATCTTCAAGGATTTGATCATCCTACAGAAGGAGAGGTTATGCTTGTTCTGCTAGGCCACAGGAAACACAAATAGAAGCAGTGGTAGAAGCTGCCAACAATTGAGACTTGATGTCAGGATAGCCATCATATCAGCTGTTCATCACTTCAGTTGTGTCCAACTCTTTGTGACCTCATTTGAGGTTTCCTTGGCAAAGATGCTGAAATAGTTGTCCGTTTTCTTCTCCAGTTCATTTTCCAGATGAGGAAAGAGAGAAAAATAGGATTAAGTATCTTGCCAGGGTCACACAGCTAGTGTCTGAGGTCAAATTTGAACTCTGGAAGATGAGCCATACTGTGTACTACTACCTAGCTGCCCTTTGGATCACTTAGAGCTATCTAACAAGTAGAATGGCTTGAGGAATGGTGGTGGACGAGACGACTGATTACTTGATAAGCATATTATAATAGAGATTCCTTGTGTATATGAATTGGACTTCTGAGCCCCTTCAACTCAAAAATTCTGTGATTTTGTGAACAGGATTGTGTTCTAAAGAATGGTAAAATGATGAAGGTTCATCTGTTCATGGTGTGAAGAAGGCAAGACATTCCATCTCTTGACCTTTGGTTTCTTCAGCTATAAAATAAGGGATTTGGATTCTGATCCCCAAGGCCTTTTTCAACTCTATTATATGATTCTATGGTCTCTGAACTTAATCGTCTACTGTGAGTTGGCAACTTCTTGATAAGGGATACTAAGGTGGATCTAATTAACAGTGCCATTGTGTCTCTAGGGCATGTCAGGTAGGCAAAAATGCTACTTTCAGAGGAAATGTTAAAATATTGCATAGGGTTTGAAAGAAACAACATAGACTGACATCTTATCATATTTCAGCACACACCATATGGAAAAGTGATGTTAGTGATGGAAAAGTGATGACCTTCATAAAGATGTTATCATAAGTAAATTAGGGGAGAATGGAAAAATGTATCTGTCAATAAGAGTTATAACCAAACAACAGATAGAAAAAATTGTGGGAATTAAGGTAGTTTTGATTACATGAAATTAAACACAAAACTAATTTTAAAGCAAGTTTCTCAGATAAAGGCCTCATTTCTCAAATATCTAGAAATTAAACCAAATTTGTAAAAAAAAAAAAGCCATTCTTCAGTTGATATGTGGTCTAAGAATATGAACTGGCAGTTTTCAGGAGAGGAAATAAAAGCTATCAATAGTCACATGAAAAATGTTCTTTAAATTACCACAGAAATGCAAATTTAAAAAAAACCCTGAGATACCATCTCACACTTAGAGTGGCTAACAACAAAAAAGGAAAATGGCAAATGATGGAGAGAATGTGGAAAAATTGAGATATTAATGTACTGTTGGAGTTGTGAACTAGTCCAAGCATTCTGGAAAACAAATCGGAACAAAACCCAGAGGACTTATAGTACCCTTTGACCCAGCTGTGTTAATACTAGGTCTGTATTTCAAAGAATCAAAGAAAAAGAGAAAGAAAATATATTGGCTATCTTTGTGGTGACAAAGACTTGAAATACAAGGGTTTGCCTATAGATTGGGGCATGTAAATAAATAGTGGTGTATGATTAATGGGTTATGACTTTTTTGGTTTTGGAGTAATCAGTATTTTATTTCAAGTTCATTTTCATATTAAACATGTTGCAAAAGAAAACGGAGTAGATGCAGCTAGTTAGTGCACCAGTCCTGAAGTCAGGAGGACCTGAGTTCAAATCTGGCCTCAGACACTACACTTCCTAGCTGTGTGATCCTGGGCAAGTCACTTAACCTCAATTGCCTCAGCCAAAAAGAAGAAGAAGAAAACGGAGCAAAGAAAAAAGTTTAAAAAGTATGCAATCTACATTCAGACACCATGATCATTAAAAATTATTGGATACTTATTAATGAAAACAATGACATCCATTTAGTTAGCCTTCTGTTAAGTTAGTAGTAGATTTTTCCTTCCTTTCATTAAACATTTCCTTTGTAATAAGTGTTAAAATTTTAAGGCTATTTGTGCTAAAAAACAAAAAAACAAACAAACAAAAAACAGGAATATCGTGATCTAGTTAATGATTTGACTTTAGCACCTTTGAACTTTTGAATAGGAATAGAGACTAGACAAATTAGTTTATTAGTATAAGCTCTTCTCACAAGAAAACTCCCTTTATCCCTGTAGGTTAACTAACACCTTCATATGTGAGCATAGAGTCTGAGAAGGTAAATTACTTGACCAGCCTTATCCAGCCAGCATGTGCAATGGGAAAATGAGATAAGTATTTGTAAACTTCACAGAAACCTCCTACCTTTACATCATCAATATGTCCTTTGAGAAAATAATTTCTAGGTTCTGGAAGTGGCAAGCACTGAAAAAAAAAAAAAAATTTTTTTTTAAGCATACAGGGAAAAGGGTTTTGGATTCCTCCCTAAGTCAGCTGTGTGTACTGTCATATCACATACGTAGATCATACAAACACATACCACATACAAAGATTAGAATTAAAACAAAATTAGAAGAAAGAATAGTAAAAGTTCTGTATGCAATTGAAAGAACTCAATCATTGAACTATTTTTAAAAAGTAACTGATAATGAAAAAAATGGGTAATTGAAATGACATGATTGATTATAATGTTTAGACAGAAGTAACCAGTGTATTTCAATTACTATAACAAGGAAGTCAAAAGCCAAAAAAAAGTTATTTTTCTTGGTTAGCTTGCTGGTGACCAAATGGTGACCAAAGAGAACATCAATTAAGAATCAACTCATAAGTATTTAGTAAGCATAGGGATTTGTGATGTGCTATACACTGAGGAAGGCCTTGGGGATACAAACACAAAAATCAGAACTCCTTACATTCAAGGATATTATGTTCTGCTAGTGAATAAATAGCCCATAAATCACTACAAATATTATATTGTACAAATATTTGCAAGATATATAGAGTATGCATAAAAGTAACTTTTGCATGTCTTTGTTATATATGGCATAAATATACATAAGGTAAATAATTCTCTTAGGAGAAACAATTTATACTATTTAAATAAATCTACAAAATAATTAAAAAGAATGTTACTCACCTGAAAGAGGTAATAGATTAAACATTCCAAATGAGACAAATTTTTGGAATCACTGGATCACTGGCTTGTGGAAGAGGGTCTTTTATAGTTCTGTTGATTGCAGGATTACCCAAAACAAGTCATTTTGGAGAATTCTGAAAAAAAGTGATCCACTAAAGAAGGAAATGGCAATCTACTCCAGTATCTTTGCCAAGGAAACCTCAGTGTTCCATGGGATCATAAAGAATCTTACATAATTGAAGAACTGAACAATGTGAGAATTTGTTTTGTTTGACTACATATATTTGTTACAGGTGTTTTGTTTTTTCCCTTTTCACTCCAATGAAATGAGGAGAGAAAACAAATGCTTATTGGGGAAAAATATACTATGCACACACATATGTGTGCATATGTCTTCATATACATATATATTATGTGGCATTAACAGCCTGGGGATTCAGGAATGGCTTTATTCAAGTAACACTTGAGGAGTCTTGAAGCTAAGAATTAAGTGGAGTATTCTATACATGAGAGTCAACCAGTGCAATGATATGTTGGATGTTGGTGGTCGGGGTGGGTGTGGGGAGGTTATATAATTAGAAATTTCTTTGCAAAATTTGATGAAGTTGGATGTTGGATGATTAGGATAAAGAATATGTTGTCTTATTAAGCAGACAAAAACAGTAGCTGGTAAAAATTGATCCTCCAAAATGTAACTTTTTTAAAATTTGGAAAATATAAAGTGTAGTTTTTGGAGTCAAAAGACCTACTACCAAAAGATCAAGTCTTGTTCCTTCTACATTAATTGACCTTGGGCATGCTACTTTCCCCAATTGGGCTTCAGTTTCCTCATCTTTAAAATGAACAAATTCGGATTGTGTGTGGCTGTGTGTGTGTGTGTATGAGAGAGAGAGAGAGAGAGAGAATGAGAATGAGAGAAAGAGACAGAGACAGAGGGAGAGAAAGAGAGAGAGAGAACACTTCGGATCCAGAGTTTATAACAGGAACCTTTAGAAATGTACCATATTATCATTTCATACTTCCTCTTAACTTTCTATCAAAAGAAACTTGTGGTGGAAGGTGGTTGTTTTTTTTTTTTTTTTAAAAAAAACTGTTTTGCTCACTTTCTTGTATACCACAACAGACACTGGCACATATGATTTATTTAAAGAATTACCAAGGGGAAGGAAGGGCCTTTTCTCCAAAGTAGAGTAGATTGAAGCGAGTATAATAAAGTTTGCGCCTTTCTTCTTTTGAAAAATGAAAACCTATCTCATTATTGCCTGGTAAATAACGAATGAGTGCACAGCTGTCTTGCCATCTCCCTTGACTCCTAAATTTCCTTTTTCCTTCCCCGCCTGGCAAGTGCACAGGTACCCTAATGTACATTAAAGAAAGTGAGTCTGTCCGAGAATTTTAAGAAAACTCCGGGCAACTGATGCGTGTTCCCTCTTGTGCTTGGAGCTTTCTCATTGGCCCTGGCCCCCCGCGACCCCTCCCTCTTTTCATTGGTGACGGGGCAGTCGGAGCCAGTGGACCGCGAGCCCATTGTGACAGTACTGACCTCTCACTGGGAGGCCCCGCCCCTGCTGGTATAAAAAGTCCGGCTTGCGTTGCGCCTCCTTACAGGAGCCGCCGGCAAGGGGGCAACGAGGAAACGCTTAGAGCGTAGCTGAGAAGGAAAAGGTGTGCGAGAGTCCGGAGAGAAAAGAAAGACTTAGAGCGGGCGGGGGACACTCCCTGCCCTCGGGGATGCGAGTGTCCCTTGGAGGCATGCGCCGTGCAGGCTTCGCAGGAGGGACGGGGCCGCTGGGGGGGACACCGGCGTGCCTTGGCCGGGAGGAAGGGATTGAGGCTTTGGGTGTGATGGGTGGGAAGTGTCCCCTTAGCACATGGGGGTGGCAGGGGCTGGGTGACTCGGGAGACGGCCCAGGAGGGGCCAGGACAAAGAAGCCGGCAAAATTACCGCCTGTCAGGGTTGGGGTTGGATGGGTCCAATGCTTTTATGTAGAAAAGGGATTAATGTAAAATAAGCGACTTCGAACAAAAAAAATACACTTGCAAAAAGAAAAACCAAACTAATTAACTAAATGGCTTTAAAAAAAAAAAAAAGTGAGACTAAAACAATCAAGACTCGGAAAAGGAATGGACTTTTTTGGGGCTTCTTTTCCCAGAAAAGCCTCATCTATAAAATACCTCCCAGGCAAATTTTTAGAAAGGTGGGGGAAAAAACAAATCTAGACCTGGGCTGAATACTAGTTTGTTGCTATTTTTGAATGTTTTCGGTTTTATTTGGTTTTTTGCTTTAAAAAAAAAAACAAAAAACTGAGTCATATAAGAAAGGCAAGATTTGGCATTTTTTTTTTTTTCACGTGAGAACTAAAATCTCACTATTTTTCCCGTTTTGTGTGTAAATTATACAGGGTCTTTGCTTTTGCCCGGTTCAGAGCAAAGAGCTAATTTAATGACATGAAACAATCCAAATAAATTTGCCAGTCCTCTGCTCTCCTCACCTTCACGCTCACCTTCCCCCTTGCCCCCCCCCCCCCCCAATGTTCTTAGGTCAGCTTTTTCTCCAAGCTGACTGATGAGAAAATTTTAAGATCTAACCCTAATAGTTTGTTGTCTATACATTGACCAAAAAGGGGTGGGGTGAGGCTGCTTTTTTTGTATGTCAAGAATTTTTTTTAAAGAACTTTTTAAATGTTATTTTGTTAAGTAACTCCATAGTTTTAAGAACCTTAAAATTTTTAAGGGTTAACCATCCTCCAAGGCCAGTATGAAAACCCTATTTCTAAGAGTAATGTGAAATTTGTTTTTAAATAGCTAGTATTTTTGCTATTTTCAAGATGCTCTGATATTAATGTCAGCAACATCTGCTTTTGTCATTAAGGAAGATAACACAGAAAAGGCTGTGGGTGGGGCTCACTAATATAGCCATAATAAGAATGGGGGAAAAGGAGAGGGGGAAAAATGTTAGGAAGGGAGGGAGTTTGGAAGGGGGAATCCGAAAAGGAAGGAAGAAAATATGGTATCAGTGACATGCTAATAATATGCCTGCTCTGCCAATAATACAAAAATGGGATTAATCTAACCCATAACAATACATTTACTGTGAAATAAGGAGGAAGTGACTCTTCATTCTTTTGGAGCCCTTTGTTGTGCTTGAGTAAGTTACTTTCCATGGTGGAGAATCACTTTATTCATACTGGCAAAGGTGAGAGATGATATTCCGGAATATTTTTTTAGAAGAAAAAAAAGAATTATTTACTGTTGCTTTTTTCACGTAGAAAACTACTTGTTTCAAGCCTTACCCTGCCTTTTCCTTATTTGAACCATCAGCAAGATCAACACATAAAACCAAAGATGAATGTCTACAAATTTGAAATGAAGGTAGTAATTATAATAGGAGGTTGATTCATTCATAGAAATTTCATTCATAGCATTTGGTCATAAGGTAGTATTATTTGTTCATAGAAAACACATTTATGACTTTATTTCTCTTTATTATAGCTGAGAGATTGTAATCAAATAACGTCAGCATCAGCACCATCGACCAAAATGATTGCTTCGAAACCCAGGCTTGTGGTTCCTTATGGCCTGAAGACTCTACTAGAAGGAGTTAGCAGAGCCATTCTCAAAACCAATCCAGGGAACATCACACAATTTGCAGCTCTTTATTTTAAAGAGCTTATTTTGTTCAGAGAAGGTTTGTTTCTTGCTTTTTAAATGTAAGCTTCTTTTAGTTATTAATTGGCAAACCCCAAAGCATGTGGTATAAGACACTAATCATCTTTTTCTTTTTTTTTTTTCCTTTAGCAAATTCTTCATTGGATATAAAAGACTTGGTTAAACAATTTCATCAGATCAAAGGTAAGAGAATTTTGCTTATTATGACTCCTAGATTTTTAATAGTGTAAATTATTTGCAATTACCCATTGTAACACACAGAATTTTTCAGTCCTTAAAAAAAAAATCACATTTTCAATTACACTTTTAAAAAAAATCTTTAGTGAGATAAAGAATTTAGATTTTAACCATTATTAAAGACCTAACAATATTTAAAAAACGTCCTTTTTTAAAAGGAGATTTGTGAAGGCGGGATGCTTTATTTAGCCCTTATACATTTTTTCCTATGATGAGTTAAATAAAAAGTCTATAAGAAAACCTTTTCAGGAATTTAAACTTGTTCAATAATTTTACTCTGAGTATTATTGGATTATCACTAACTTCAGTTCTTTGCAGATTGATATATTAGGGAACAAAAAGTCAGAACATTGGCAGAAATGAATATATTTCCTTATATAAGTGGAATGAAGGGGAATATTTTTTAGCATCCACAAATAGAAGCTGATTCAATATCAATGCCATTTTTTTTTTTGGCTTGATTGTCAGAGAAAAAAGATTCTTGAACTGATGTAAATTAACAAGATAAGGGGTTGTCACTTGATTTGCATAATTAAATCATGGCCAATTAATAAAAAAAAATACTTCAAGGCATGCATGGGTGATATTGGAGCTTTTTTTGTTTTGCTTTTTTTTTCAATTTTAAAAATATCTGAAGTAACGGGTTTAGCTGCCAATGATAGTACATAGGTTCTGATTTACAGGTTTGGCTTTCAGAAAGCTTTCTGAAAGCCTAGGATTTAACTCCTCTTTAACCTTTCCCAAACCTGTAAATTATTATGATAGAATTTTGGATAAGAGCATGTAGGGGACAGAAGGTAATTTGCAGAGATCAGTTTGTTAGGGATTAATATAATAGCCTAATGGAGAAATTTATGTTTTGGCTACTGTGAGGACAGAGTTGATTATATAATTATCAAGTAGTATTTTTAAAAAATATAATAGTAATATGTGCAATATATGCATTCACTTTTAAATCTGTATTACAAATAGTAAATAGCTCACATTTTGCAAAGTACTTATGTAATAAGCATTTAAGTGATTTATTGAATTTTGATCCTGAACACAAGTATATGTAATTAAGATGAGGAAAATAATTACAGCAACAATAATAGTAATAATAATGCTACATAAAAGTGCATGCTTTTAAAGTTTACAAAAATCACTTTTTTTTACAATATTATTATTTGGAAATTTACAGCTCAGGAAATTAGACCTTGATTTCTTCCAAGTACAGTTTTAGCTCCTTTTTTTTTAAAATAACTATTTTTTCATATCTGTCCATAGGCCTTCAGGGCCCCATGTAAACAGACCAATATGTATTAATACTGTTAAGTATAATTTACTGTAAGTGAGACCTAGGCCTAGTGTCTGAGGCATTTAAAGCCAGGTTCTTGACTCCCAAGTCCAGCCACCACATCTTGTAGTGTCAGTGTCAGTACATTTTGTACTGACTCTTAATTGAGTTGAAGAATAAGTAGTGTAGCCAGTGGTAGGGTAGTGCCTTTTAATTTAGATTACAGAGAATGGAATTTCTCCAGGAAAAAAAGCACTGAGCATCCCTTACCCCTCTATATAAGCTATATATATAAAAGCATCCCTTAACCCTCTATATAAGCTATATATGACATGTAAAGGTATACATTTATTTATATATGGGTGTTTAAGGCATATATCCTAGACAAAATTTGTTCACTAATTGATAGGAATACTGTAAAAACTTATTCATTAATTAATATGAACACTTACGTAAAAGTTTCATCTATGGCAAATATGTAAGGTTTAATTCCAAAGGATCAAAATACATTCCCAAATTTGTAAATACATTTCTAGGCCTTTGGGGGGGGTATTTTCTTTTGGGGAGCAATCATAGAGATAATTTGAATCAAATACTAGATCCTAGGAGTCAGATAGCCGAACCACTTGTATTAAACTCACCTGGATTTCAGTTTGAGGATATAGCATCCTCAGTCTAACCCCCAGGTCAGAAAAATTATTGTTTTGAAGCTAAGTGAAATAATTTTTTTTCAAAAAAATTATAAAGTTCAAATTTAGTCACAAATATAAATATCGACTTATGAATATTGATGACAACATATATATATATATATATACACATACATACATATATACACACACTCACACCCATACACACATACACATATTTCCTATCCCTGCTGCCTCTTTAAGTAAATTCTGCTCCATAACTTGCCTTGCTATTATTTACCTCCCACCACCCATAGATCCCTCCCTTGTCTTCCCTCACCCTGTGCTTCCCCATCTTCCCATCCCTCTTCCCTTAATACTTCATAGATTTTGGAAGTTGCTATACCCTTCATGGTATATATGTAGTATTGCCTATTGAACTCATTGCCTGTGAGCAGATTTTTTTCAGCCTTCTTCCCCTCCTCTAATGCCTCTGTCTGTTCTTCCTCTGCACCTCATTTGTATAATATGCTTTCTATTTTTACCTTTACTCTGCTAACCTTTCTTTTGAGCTACCCTATTGTTGATGTGAATCTTAAATATATAGTATACATTTTTCTATGTAAAAAATAAGCAATTTGTCCATGTTTAAACAATTTGCCCAATGTTAAGTCCCTTAAAATTAATCTTTCATGTTGACTCTCATATGTTAAATTTTCTGTTACGTTCAAGTTTGGTAGATAGAAAATCTTGAAAATCTGCAAGTTCGTTAAAGGGCCATTCTCGTTCAAAATTATAGATAATTTTGCTGGATATGATATTTTTGGCTACAGGCCTACTTCTTTTTAATGTCCATAGATGTGATTCTAGGACCCACATGTTGGTCTTTTATTGTAGTTGCTGATAAGTCTTGTAAATTCTAATTGTAGCTCTAGCATATTTGAATTTTTTTTTCTTGTTTCTTGCAAAATTTTCCCTTTGATCTGGGGGTTTCGAAATTTGGCAATAATGGGATTGGTGGATTTTTTCCTATTTCTACTTTCATGTTCTATCATTCCAGGACAATTTTCTTGAATTATTCCCTGCATTATTGTGTCAAGATTCTCTTTTTGGTCCCAGTTTTCTAGCAGTCCAATTATTCTTATGTTTTCTCTTCTTGATGTTTTCTAGATCTGTCATTTTTCTTATGAGATGTTTCCACATTCTATTTTGTTTTCTTATTCTTTATAATGTTTAGTTATTTCTTGGTCTCTCATAGCTTCATTGGCTTCTCCTTCTACAAATTCTCCCTGGCCAGGGAGCCATTTCACATTACTCTTTGGGGTAATTTTTTTTTTTTATACTAAAGTGTTCTCCTCTGAAAATGAACCTTGCCCCTTGGTCTTCCCTGTTTCTATGATATGTTTCAATGATGGGTATTTTTCTTCTTTGCCAATTCAATTTTTAAAATGAGAGTGTAAGCATCTTTAATTGTAGGGTATGGAAGACCAGAAACCCCAAACTTCACCCCTTTGCAAGTGCCTGCAACTAGCAACAACCCTTTCCCATTGCCTCTGCACTTAACTGAGTACTAGTTCCTTCTCACCTAATGCCACACCTCAGCAGCACAGCTGGGCCTGTTCTTCCCAATCAGCAGAGGTTCATTCACTCAATCTTCCCAGACTCAAACCCCAGTTTGACAGTCTGAGAGGTGAAAGTTTCTGTGGTTCCAGCTGAAGGCTGAAGCCACACCCAACTCATCCACTGTGTGTTCTCCCGATCTTGGGTTGTATCTGGAAAACCGACCTCTATTCTGCCCTAATTTGTCTTGTTTTTTCACCAGTCTGTTTGCTCTGAAGCACAAATTTATTCTATTTGTGGGGGAAATCAGGACAGCTTGAAATTTACCAACCTACTCCACCATCTTCTCAGAGTCATACTCTATGAAGAGCTTTTTAAAAAAAATTTTGACAGAGGAGTTGATCTTAAAAAAAAAAAAAAAAAATCATAGTTTATTGAACACCCTCCCCACCCCCAGCAAGTGAAAAGGACCTTGAGTTTTGTCTATTAGAAAAATCATTTTGATAAACTATAAGGAAGATTGGATTTTGTTGAGAATATTGGAGAATTCAAAAAATCAATTAGGTGGTCTATGAGCATACAAACTAGGTGTGAAAGGGGGAGTAATATTAATGACACTTTTAAGCACTTTAAAAACAGACATTATCTCATTAGGAGGTAACATTTGTGTACAATTCATTGATTGCTGTTGTCTATCAGCAATCCCTAGGGAAGCACTTGCCTTGAAAAAATTTTTTGATCAAGGTATACATGACATATCCCTGCAGTGCAAGTCAAGACTTTCTAAATCCTTTGATATCTGGGGCCTATTGGATGGATGACTTGTTTGTGACCTTTAATTAAAGAAAATGGGTTATGCACTGATAAGCAGACATTCAAAAATACTGTTTTGTTATTCAGCAGGATGGAGGGAGGATAAAAATAGAATTACCGTGGCATACCTAATGAGTTCTTTGTGTGTCAAACCGAAGAAGAAGGGATAGGTAAAACTTGGTAACAATTTTGGAATCTAAACTGGACCTGATCCTAGAAAGGATATGAACATTTGCCTGTGATGTACCTAGCTAAGTTTAGACTTGGGAAGACAGATTGAAGGGAGAAAAATCTTGTGGAAGGAGCAGGGGGTCCACAAGGCAATGCTTGAAAAGTTTTAAGGGGTCCACAAGGCAATGCTTGAAAAGTTTTAAGACTCCTAGTAGCAGAGTAAGGTCTAAAATGGGAAAAGATTACAAAGCCCTTAATTACCCTGATGGATAGGGGGAGAGAGCCTAGTTCCAATGATGAGTACGAGTATCAACATCTTCAGAAGTAGTGGTATTTCATGTCATGAAGTCTGCTACAAAGTTGTTGTGTTTTTGAAAGCAACAACATTGTATTTTCTGGTTCAATAAATTGTATTTGTGGGGGGAATCCAAAATTGAAAGTCCTTGGTTCTTCTTGGCAGAATCTTAGTGTATGCATGGATAGGATACTGCCAGGCTTGGAAATTAGGAATAACTTGGGTTCAAATCACTCCTCAGATTTTTTACTAGACTGGGTCAAATAACCTTGGAAGTCTTCACTTTATTTCTTTGGACCTGAGTTTCTTCCTTTAAAGTGAGGGAATTAATAGTTTATTTCATTCAAAGCTTCTAAATCTATGTAGGAGCAGTTTTGGAGTTGAAGAACTGGGTACTATTAATAAAAAAAACCTACCTTTAAGATTTCATCATCCTCTTTTGCAACTTTTGAAGTCCCCATATAATGCATGTTGTGTGAAGGAGAACTGATCCTCAAAGTAGATAGCCAAAATAAATACTGGTGAATCCCAGGAAACAATGTCATGGCCTTTCTTAAAGTGAGGCCATTGGTCACATAACTTGCCCCCTTGTCTATTTTGATTCTCTTGATTTGATATAAAAGCTAATTAATTTGCATGGTTGTTCTATGGAGAATAAGAGAATATTTTTCTAACTTAAAGATGAGTTAATTGAGTTATTCCTTTTTGATTAGCAGTGAAAACTTCGCATTTGTCCATCTTTGGGAGTTTGAGTAGACAAATAGCATACAAGATGCCATTGGGCATTGTTTGATGATTGGTATTTGACTGTGACTTGTAGGCAACCTTAGCTCACTCCAAAAGATATCTTGGTATTCAGAATGTGTAGATAGATTGTAGATGGGTCTGTGGAATGAAAGATGATGAAATTATTACATATGCATTATATATGCAAAAATAGCGTTTTGGTTCCAACTCAAATCTCAATCTGTAGCTCTGTCCACTGGTTGCTACTATCTTTATTTTTTAATAGAAAAAAACAAGGGTGTGCTTGTTTAATTAAGAATGTTGAAAGAACTAAAAAAAAGGCCTTCATTTGTCTACATATAAAAATATAAATAATCCACTTTGAGTTTGGGTATGAAAAGACATGTTTTGAACCTATTGAGAGAATTTATTTAGGCTATTTAATGGGATGGATGAACAAAGTTGTCTCCATAGTCATATCTATTACATACAGTGCCTTGTATTTATTTTTATATACATGGAGGTGCTTTGCTGCATAGAGAACTTTCCAAAGCCATGTATATCTTATTTGAATTTGATATCTTTGCTTTTTTTTAAACCATATACTTTTTAAAAAATCGGTATATTTTCAGAACTTGCTGTTGGGTTTATATGATTCAGATGTAGGCTGCTGTTAAAAAAAAATCTTTTAAAAGTCATAATTATGTTTTCCATAAGGTTGCCCCTAGTTGTGCAGCTGGAGTTTTATGAAGATTTCATAGAGATGATAGGCCACTGAAAATTATTTTGTTAGCTTATCTCAGCTTTGCCTATCTTTGGAAAAGCAAAAGCATACATTGCCATTATGATAGGCTACACTTTTTCATCAGCAGGGCTGAAGAGATGATCTTAGAAGTTTCTTTACAACTTTAACCTGTGGTACCATGATTATGCCTTGGGGCAACAAAACTTTTTGATGGAATTGTTTGCAGAATTCTCTTTTCACTAAATATTGGATGAGCTGGCTCTGAATAGAAATCCAGTTGTGCATATTTTTAGGCAATGGGTGTGGGAGGTTGGAGTGCATAGGAGCACCCAAAATTCAATCACAGTATCACCCTTCAGTCATACAACTTAATGTTGCAAATTTTTATCTTTTCCCCTAGTTCTGTTAGAACTAGTGTGCTTTGTTATGTCTGATACTGGGTGGTTTCCCCCTCCCCCCACCCCTTTTTAGTCTTTCTTTCCCTGTGATGGTTTTGACACATAGTAAAAGACACATGCTTGTCTTGGATGTAACCTTTGGATGAAATTTTGAATTTGGAATCTAGAGGTTTCATTAGATAGGGGTTAATCTTTTCAAGGTAACTCTTTAGTACAAATGAGAGTTGTATGTATTCATGTTTCTTAAAAAGAAACAAATATATTTTACATGAATTTATAAATCACTGACTTTTTTGAAACCTTAAGAAGGTGGATCATGCATGATTTTGGCTTCTATTCATTATCATGATATATGTAACTAAAAGCCAGAGGATTATTATGCATTTTTCCATTAGTGTATTTGTTTATGCTTTGAGGTTGGTGGAAAGATGCTTTGAACAGGTATATCAGGTATCTTTGACTGCCTTTGGTCAGTTGCACACATTGAATTTGTATTTTGTATTATGACACTGTGTGTGTATGGGGATTACAAAGAAAGCAAAAATAATCCTTGACCTCAAGAAACTAACATTCCAGAATAAAATGCAAAGTCCTCTGGTTTTTAATTATATGTATCATGATATACAGTATACACACATAATTTATTGATTATACATATATATGTTATATGTATAAAATTCTGATACATATTTATTTTCATGTTGTTTCCCATATTAAATTATGAAAATCAGGGAATTATCATTGCCTTTCTTTTTATTCCCAATGCTTAATATAGTTCCTGGCACATAATAGTGCTTAATAAATGCTCATTGACATTCTATTTGATCCTGAAAATAATAGAGCATTATTGGAAATATTTGTTAGAAGACCATAACATGGACAGGGCTACACTTTAGGAAAATCTAAAGTGAGTAGAGAGTTATGTGAGTAGAGAGTTAGACAAATGTTATAAAGGATACAAATGACAAGATTTTTAATGGATTTTTGGTTATGCAATGTAGAGGGCAGAGAGTGAGTTTTGTGTCCAAGATGACACTGAAGTTGTGAGCCTAGGACAATGGAATTTCCTAGAAGGTATTTGAAATTATTGTCAGTATAACTCCTTTCCTCTGCTGTTTTCTTGGTCTTTTGCCCTTGGAATTCTACTTCCTCTTGCTCCTTAGGCTTTATCAAATAAACTCTACTCTCAAACTGATCACCAAGCTTTTAAATTTCATCCATTCATTAAAAAATTACCATTAAGGGTCTTCTATTTATTCATAGCTTCTTTGATATAGGTGACAGGAATTTAAAAAATGAAAAATGACAAAAGTTCCTTTTGTTTCTTGCCCCTCAAGTATCTTTATAATTCTTCCCATATAGGTAAAGCATGATGTATTCACAGGTAACTGAAAGGGCAATCTCATTGCAATATATTTTCTGGGAATGTGAGGAACATGAGAAAACAGAATGGATAGCCAGGCATAGGTTTTGTCAATAAAAAGTTATAATTATTTTAAAAAAAAGAAAACAGAATGGAGAGTAGGGGGGAAATGGGAAGGTGGGTTGTAGAGGAGGAGAGGAATTAGTAGGGAAAAAACATTTTGCAAATTCTACGTGAGATGACTATGAGTTGCCTGTGTAAAGACTTGGAGGTAAATCCACATTAAGTAAATGAATGAAATTCTGAGGAATAAAGGGAAAAAGAACCCAAGAGGAAAATTTATGTTTAGCATTAAAGACAGAAAAAGACAGAAACTGAGTATGGTGGTGAAAAAGCCCTAAAAGCAAGCAACCCCAGTTGAACTTGGTCAGGGTGGATTGGTTCAATTGTATAGCTAGCCTTAAATTGTCAGGCTAAAATTTATATTTTATCCAAGAGGAATAATTTTATGTATTCACAGGAAATCAGTGAAAGTTTTGAATAAGTTTTGGGGGAAGAGTTCTGAAATAAGTAATATTATTTTGGTACCTGTGTGAAGGATAGATAAGAAAAGGAAGAGAGGACTGAGTCAGGGAGAACATTTTGGAGGTTCTTAGCCCATGTGAAAATTTTGGGGGAAATGAACTCCAAAAAAGCAGCTTTGTGAGCAAAGAGCTATATAAATGAGTTAAAGTAATTAAAGAATCCTGCTTTGGATTAAAGTATTTTAGACGTTTTGAACTTGCTGTTTTATTATCATTATTTTTCTTACTTTACTATATCTCTCACACATATATAAGCTGTCACCAAGATTCATCTGGTGTTTAAAGTTCTTCACAAGACTTTCAACACACACACACACACACACACACACACACACACACACACACAAACACACACACACACCTCTCCTTGCTGTCCTTGACAGCATCTCTCCCATTTTTATGTCTTGACATAGAAAACAGCTAGTCTCTTTTCGCCTAGAGGACCCATTAGCTTCTCTGGATTTCCTTCAAGACTCAGCTTAAATCCTATATGGGAGGAGGCTTTTTCTTGAGTTCCCTCTACCTGTACTCTCCTTGTATGATCTTAGGATAATTTCTTTCTCTGGAACTTAATTTCCTCATCTTGAAAATGAGGGAGGTATATCAGATGGCCTCTGATGTTTGCTCTAGCACTAAGAGCTGTGATTTCTATGATTTTATTTCTTATCTTTAAACATTTATAAAATAACCAATTCTTGTCAAATTTTAAATTTTTTCAATGGAAATTTTTACTACAATCAAATTTAATGAGATAGTCCAAAAATTCATGGGGCTTCAGAATGAATGAGCAGGTTCTTTACTTGCAGTAGACTGTTAAGTTGTGAGTTTCTCCCCCTCCCCCCAAAAAACATTTAAAACATTCAATTTGAAAAAAAGTATAAGAATGCCTCTTTTACATTTCCTCATAAAATTAAAGGATTAGATTAGATTATTTTAAAGCCCCTTCAAACCATAATTAGATAATATATTGTATGTTCACTAAAGTACATTGTGTGTTCAGTCTTATCCCAGCCTTGTAATATATAAAATTGTTGAGTTGGCTGCATAATTACTGAGGAATGAGGCAGAAAATAACAAAGCCTACTTTAGTGTTTTTCTTTTTACACATACCTTGAGAGTAGCACTTAAATTTAAAGGTTTATTATGTGTTTTATTATGTGTTTCAACTGATCAAATCAGTGTGCCTGATATTATTTTGTTTATTTTTTGAAAATATATTTATTTTTAACTTTCTTTTTAGATTTTGATTCCCCATTTAATGTTTCTTTCTCCAATTCAGTGTGCCTGATAGTATAATGATATTTATTTTTTGAAAATATATTTATTTTTTAACATTCTTTTTAGATTTTGATTCTCCTCTTCTATCTTCCTTGCACCACTCACTGAGAAGGCAATACATGTGATATCCATTACATATAAATTGTGCAAACATATTTTCATATTTGCCATATTGCAAACAAAATTATACTTCAGTTTGTACTTAGAGTTAATCATGTCTCTCTGTCTCTCTCTCCTTCTCTCTCTCTTTCTCGTCCGTCTCTCTCTCTCTGAATATATATAGCATTGATTATATTTTATTTATTGAGTTCTTTGAAATTGTCTTTGATTATTTATTGTTTAGAATAGAGGCAAACATTTGACAATTGTTCATCATTCTTACATTGCTGTTGCTTCTCAGTTCACTTTGCATCATTTCATTTAAGTCTTGCCATGTTGTTTTTTTCCTCGTAACTTTTAGTTTCAGAAGTAGTACTTCATCAAAGTGATATGCAATTTTGGCTGTAGCTGTTTTCACATTATTGTCATCCTAATTTGGCATTTTTATCTCTACTGACGTTGTAGTAGCTTTTTATTGTCATTTTTATTATCCTTTTTTCCTTCTGTTTCTTGACTGAAATTTAAGTTGGGCTCTGTTCCCCTGAGTAGGGGAGACACTGTCCCATCTACAAGTTTTTGAAGTTTCCAAGAAGGTGGTGTGATCTAGGAAGAGGGGTGTGTTCACGGTTTTCTTGGTCTGTCTTCTGAGTCTTTACCCAAAAGGGCTTCTGCTCCTCTTTAGCTTTAGCCTCAAGTACTATCCAATACTCTTCTTGGCCCCAGAACTGTGTCCTGTGACTGATCAGAGTCACCATAGCTTTCCTCTCTGCTCTGGACCTATAACTCTGAATTCTGTGTATGAGCAATATAGTTAATACCAACTGTACCCAATACCAACAATGGACCCTCTGCCAAGCGTGCCCTCCCCACCTTTACAATCTCTGGACTAAGAGTACCTATATTCTATCTGGAGCATTTTCCTAGATACTGGGAAGTTTTATGTAAGGGTAATTTAGAAGTAGAAAGAAAAAAATTGAGAACCCTTGGTTTTCAAGAGCTCTTACTCTTAATAGGTATTAGAATAAAGTTGACTTTAAACTGTTAACATTTTCTTGGGTCCTGGATAAAATGTGTTAGATGTAACAATTTCTGGTTTTGTGGAAAACAGACAAATTTGACAAGCAGAAACTACTTACAAATTACTGAACAAACATCAAAGGATTGCACAACTCAATCCAAGTTATTTATTGAATATAATAGCAGAGCTCTCCTAGCATACTGTAGATAGTAGCCAATTGGCCTATACAGAAAAGAGGTTAGATTTAATTGGGGGTGGGGTTGAAAGCATGGAAGATTTGCTGTTTTTCTTCTTGTTTTAGTAAGGAACAATTCATATGAATTATTATGTAGTTTTCTGTGAGTTGTCTGTGAAAGGATGGGGGTGCTAGGAAAGTTCATGATATCAGGAAGGGAATTGCCTATAAGCGCAGATGGGAATATGATGTTCTTTCCGCGTAACTTTTATTTGGACTCAAAAAGAAGATGAGTGTTCTTGACTTCCAGACCTCTCCTTCTATCTACTGTGCCCCACAACTTGCATATTTGGGCACAATTTGGGGTTTTATTTCCTTATAAGATTTCTACCATTTTGGAATTGTGAATGAATCCAGCCATTCTGGAGAGCAATTTGGAACTATGCTCAAAAGTTATCAAACTGTGCATACCCTTTCACCCAGAAGTGTTTCTTCTGGGCTTATATCCCAAAGAGATTTTTTTTCTTTTTTTTAATAGCCTTTTATTTACAAGTTATATGTATGGATAATTTTACAGCATTGACAATTGCCAAACCTTTTGTTCCAATTTTTCCCCTCCTTCTGTTCCAATTTTTCCCCTCCTTCCCCCCACCCCCTCCCCCAGATGGCAGGATGACCAGTAGATGTTAAATATATTAAAGTATAAATTAGATACACAATAAGTATACATGAACAAACTGTTATTTTGCTGTACTAAAAGAATCGGACTCTGAAATATTGTACAATTAGCCTGTGAAGGAAATCCAAAATGCAGGCAGGCATAAATATAGGGATTGGGAATTCAATGTAATGGTTCTTAGTCTCTTTTCAGCTACAGCTGGTTCAGTTCATTACTGCTCCATTGGAACTGATTTGGTTCATCTCATTGCTGAGGATGGCCAGGTCCATCAGAACTGGTCATCATATAGTATTGTTGTTGAAATATATAATGATCACCTGGCCCTGCTCGTTTCACTCAGCATCAGGTCGTGTAAGTCTCTCCAGGCCTCTCTAAAATCATCCTGTTGGTCATTTCTTACCAAACAATAATATTCCATAATATTCATATACCACAATTTATTCAGCCATTCTCCAATTGATGGGCATCTACTCAGTTTCCAGTTTCTGGCCACTACAAAGAGGGTTGCCACAAACATTCTTGCACATACAGGTCCCTTTCCCTTCTTTATGATCTCCAAAGAGATCTTAAAAAAAGAGAAAGGGACCCACATGTGCAAAAATGTTTGTGGCAACCCTCTTTGTAGAGGCAAAAAACTGAAAACTGATTGGATGCCCATCAGTTGGAGAATGGCTAAATAAGTTAGAATGTTATGGAATATTATTGTTCTGTAAGAAACGATCAGCAGGATTTCAGAAAAAGCCTGGAGGGACTTACATGAACTGATGCTGAACGAAATGAGCATAACTCAGGATTTCAGCAACAAGATTAATATGTAATGATCAATTCTGATCGCCATAGCTCTTCTCAGAAATGAGGTGATTGAGACCAGTTCCAATGATCTTGATGATGAGAATCATCTACGCTTAGAGAAGTGTGAGAACTGAGAGTGGATCACAACATAGAATTTTCACTTCTTTTGTTGTTTGCTTGAATTTTATTTTCTTTCTCATTTTTCCCTTTTTGATCTGATTCCTCTTGTGCAGCAAGATAATTGTGTAAATACATATGTCTACCTTGGATTTACATATATTTTTACCATGTTTAACATATTTTGGATTATTTGTCATGTAGGAGATATGGGGAGAAATTGGAATAGAAGGTTTTGCAAGGGTATATAGTGAAAAATTATCCTTGCATATGTTTTAAAAATAAAAAGCTTCAATAAAATTTTTCTACCATTTTATACCTCCATGTGAAAATGTATATGTATGAATATAAATATAAAAGTCAATATAGCAAGCAGATATTTGCCTCTCAAGAATTAGAGATGTTATCTCAGAGTGCTTTATTAAGGTGTTATATAGAAATGTAAATGGTTATTATGTCTTAACTACTAAATAAGTATTTTAGAAGCAGGAATGAGGAACAACAGAAAAATGCCCCATTGGATACTAGTTAATTCAGTTGTCCTAAGAGATGGCGAGACTCTTTGGAAATCCATGTGATGTTTGATGAAGACCACAAAAGTTCTATTACACCATGAATGAAGTTTTAATGGTCTTGGGGGGTGGGGGGGGAGGTGAGGAAGCACAGCGCCCACCCTCTGGCTTCCTCTTCTAACTCTCCTGCCATTGTTGTTTTCTGTTTCTGTAGTAGAGAAATGGTCAGAAGGAACAGCACAGAAGAAAGCAGAGTGTGCCAAAGAGCAAGAAACAAAAACTCTGTTTTGTGATGAACCCAGACAGAAAGAGAAGTCCACGGACACAGAGGAGGACAACATGACGGGCCCGTTGTTTAGCAATAAAACGACCCAGTTCCCATCAGTTCACACTGAACTCACCGAGGCCGAAGAGATAACTGAGTCAGTGAGTGAGCCCTCTCCCAAAGCATCCACCCCTAAGGTATCCACCCCACCATCCTCGCCATCTCCACTGGCAGCTGCTTCACCTGAATTCGCCTACGTCCCAGCCGACCCAGCACAGCTAGCTGCCCAGATGTTAGGTAACGTTTCATCTGTTCATTCTGAAGTGTTAATGGTGGATGTGGCAACAAGTATGCATTCTCTGCCCAATATGTACGTGTCCCTAGAGGCTGTTGAAGACCCAGGTTCCTCGGCCCGCCTTTCAGATATAACGCCTCAGCTTCTGAGTCAGACATCCATTCGTGTAGAGTTAGGTTCCAAAGAAACTAAGGCTGAAACGTCCTCGGCTTCCTCAGTCCCCTTGCAGGGTGAACAAGACCTTCCTGCTCACGATCAAGCTCCTGACGTCCCTTTCCAGGCTGATAATGAAATAAGATCATCCATTCAATATATTTCACCTGAATTGAATGAGCCTGAGACCGAAGGAGCAGCTTTTGTAGAGCAAATATCGGAGCACATAATAATCCCTTTTGATGAACCATCAGAAGGCCAAATTCAGATAGATCGAAAGACAACCTCCATGGTGTCTGCAAAATCCATAGGCTCTAACCAAGAGGGGACCTCTGCAGGGTCTCTGAGGTCAGAGGCCTCTGCAAAGTCTCTCTCTACAAAATCTGTGCACACTGCTGGAGGGTCTATAAAATCTGTGCACACTGCTGCAGGGTCTATAAAATCCCTGGAAATTGAGGGGTCTCTAAAATCCTTGCATACTGAGGGGTCTACAAAATCCTTGCGCACTGCTGAAGGATCTCTAAAATCCGTGCATACTGAGGGGTCTGTAAAATCTGTGCACACTGCTGATGGGTCTGTAAAATCCCTGCATGTTGAGGGTTCTGTTAAATCTGTGCATACTGAGGGTTCTGCAAAATCTGTTCATACTGAGGGGTCTAAAAAATCCGTGCACACTGAGGGTTCTGTAAAATCTGTACACGCTGAAGGTTCTGCAAAATCTGTGCGTGCTGAAGGGTCTGCAAAATCCATTCACTCTGCATCCCCGGAGGAAATCACAAATGTCAGTTCTGGGGGAACTCCAAAATCAGTACACTCTGCAGCTAGCGCCCCAAAAGGTGAAAAGGATGCGCCAGAAGGGGAAGTCGAAGGGGAAGCAGCGCCTGAAGAAGGTTTGGTGCCTCAAGGTAAGAAAAACAGATATTTGTACAAAATTTATATTACAGGTTGACATATGGTTTTAGCTTGCTATAGTGTGTCTGGTTCATAAGGTCTTTAACTTCCATTGTGTATTTTAAATGTCAATTCCTTTTAAATGCCTTGTTATGGTTTGAAATTTGACATTCATAGGAGTGAAGATTTTAAAAATTGAATCTAGGAAATATACCGGTTTTCGAAAACCTTGCTCTGCAAATTTGTGGGGCTCATCAAGTTTATAAAACACAAAAACTGAATGGAGGGTGTGCTTGTTATCATCAGTTTGAAATTTCTCACTTCTGTGAAAGTAAAATATCTTTGATTGCAATGCATTTACATAGGTGGTGACATTTAAATCTCCTCTTCAAAAATAGGGGGGAAATGGTGGTGTGTTCAACTGCTTTAGCACTGGGTCAGGAGAATTCTGCATCTGGGTTGGAGGAACTGGGGCAGGCATTAAGTTCCTCCCTTGTCCTCCCCCTTACACTTGGGAAGATTTCTGCAGCTTAGTAAGCAGCATAACAGTTGGATGGAGAGAGGGAAAGTTGGGGCAAGCTTTGAATTGTTGGAGACATCACAGATGACTTTGGTGACTAAAAGGACAGCCAAGTTCTTGTTCAAAGATTGATAACATGATTCAGGTGACTAGGCTGATGATCTTTGCCTCTCCTGAGGTATACTAATATCTAGCTTGTTTTCTCAGTTGCCAAATCATTTCTCATGTTGTCTCCATCACATTCCTCATGTGCACTGATTTGCCCTTCATCTCCATCCAGCTTTATAAGGAGGTGATTTGCATTTCCTTAGCAGGACAGTTGCAGAAGTCCTTGGAATTTTTCCTCAGGGAAGGGACGTGCATGATCCAATCCCCCCATTCCCTTCTGCAGAATCTCTCCCAACCTGGGCTCCTAAAGGAGCCAAGTGTGACTAGGAAAGTGTTAGCAAAGCAGGTTTTTAGAAAAAAATATCAAATTCTGTTTGGCAATGTGAAAAGGGGTTCAGTACCGATGCAAAAGCAGAGCACGGTGCTGGGGTTTGTAGCATGTGGGACGGTCATTAGACTTGTGGCATTAGGCAGCACTTCCATCCCAAGTTCCTGTCTTCAAATGCTTAAGTATTTTTGAAGGAGAAAAAAAATGTTCTTACTTTTGAGCTGCCATTATTTGGCCAGGTTTTGTGGTCATCAGCTGTAAGAGGATATTTTTACTCATTGAGATTGAGCTATCAGAATATCCAGCACTTTAAAAAAAAATGAGATTTATCTCGTGTTTTCCTAGGACTCTGATAATTCAAACTGTTTTGTTGTTTAAAAGGAAGACCTGGCTTGTGTGCATATATGATTTAAAACTTAACAAAAGATCAGTTGAAAACATGTCCTTGACTGTTGAAAACATCATTCTCAGCATGTGCATAATGGGGCTTTTCCTTTACTGAAGGAAGGCTGCACTGGGGGGCTAAAAATCCCTGGTGTGGGGCTAAAGATGAAGTCGGCACATCAAGTAAAGCAAAACACTGGTTTACCTTCCCTTTTGGACGCATCGAGTCCACTTTCTCCTTCCCCTGTTCTGGGACTCAGTTTCCCAAGACAGCACATGTCTCCTCTAGGCAAACCAGAATTGACACGATAGGCCCTGACGGGGCAGTAGAGATATCTGCCCATCCTCTGGTGGGACCTTAGCAGATTGTTTTACTGCCTCTCTGGAGCTATCATCTCAAGCCCTGCCTTTGCTGCTGGAGGTGCTCTCTGGGGCACTGAGTCCGAGAGCACGGGTCATTTCATACGGAGTGGCGTAGAAATGGGGAGAATCTGGGTGCCAGTGGAGCCAGAATTTTTGTTCTGTTGTTTGGTAAAAGCGTCTGAAATATAGCCTCCAGTGCTGACTTCCTCCAGTGAGGAAATCGTCATTCTGCAGATGCAATAATGGCACTAATGTTGTTTTCATTAGCTCAGCACCCTTCTCAGCTGATATTTTTGTAAAGCTGAATTTAATGATCAGTGTCCTGTCTGAGGACTCTGCAGAAGCCATGTCTGAAGTTTGCTTAAGCACAAAGGAAACAGGAACTTGGAATAAAAGGGGCCTCCTTAGCCACAACCCTCATGTCCCTGCTACTTCCTATGAGCCCCAGTGCTGTTCTCCTTTTTCAACTGTGCAAAACTCCTCCTTTTTTTCTTCATGTTACCAAATACAATTCTTGTAGCTCTCTCTATAGCATGCTTTATGGCACAATAGCGTTATCACTTGTTGATATGTTAAAAAAAAATTTGCCAAGACATTTCTGTGCATAGCGCTTGATACAGAGACCAAACCTTTAATGCCTGCAAATTGTTTTTTGTTTTTTATAGCGATAGCAGCAAGTGAAGCAGGACAACCACCACCATATTCTAACATGTGGACCCTTTATTGTCTTACTGATATGAACCAACAAAGCCGCCCATCACCGCCACCTGCACCCGGGCCTTTTTCCCAAGCAACCCTCTATCTATCTAATGCTAAGGATCCACAGTTTCTGCAGCATCCACCGAAAGTTACTTCTCCAACTTATGTGATGATGGACGACTCCAAGAGGACCGGTGCCCCACCTTTTATTTTAGTAGGCTCAAATGTTCAGGAAACACAGGAGTGGAAACCTCTTCCTGGACATGCTGTTATTTCACAGCCAGATCCCTCAAAGAGATATACTGCAGTCCAAGTTCCCATAGCTGTTCCTACAGAACAGCAGAAATTCCAGAAACATACCCCCGCCCCCCAGAATGGTAGTTCTCCTCCAAATGGACAAGATCCCGCCAGGCCACAAAGCCCAGTTTTTCTTTCTGTTGCTATACCAATAGAAGAAGCAGCCAAAAAGGGGTCAGGATCTGGTGACAAACGGGCTCCCTTTGCAGGAAGTTACGGTATTGCTGGAGAAATTACCGTGACTACTGCTCACCTTCGCAGAACAGATACTTAAAATGGTAGATAAATTTCCCTGCCAATAGGGTATGATTTTTTGGAGGAAGTCTGGAAATCTTAACATTGAGCTTCAGAATCTTGATTTGTTTCATCTAGAGAGTGACTTTTTTAAAAAAAAAAAAGAAAAAAGAAAATTAAATTGAATTGAGTCAAGTTAATGTGTGATGAGTTGGGATATATTCTTAACTTGTTCTATTCATTTGTCTGTCCAAACTTCCTCATTGCCAATTGATATTAAATATACCCCTCAGGTGCATATGAGGCCTGCAGCAAGGAACTCAGTACATAAAATAAGAGACAATCCAATAATGCACAATGATCAAGTTATAACATGGCTCCTATTTCCAAGAAGCATATTGAGTGGGATAATCCACTTGAAACACTTTGAAAACAAGACAAAAATACAGGCTGCCACTTGAAAAGGGGAGGGGGGTATTATGATGAAAGTGAAAGGGGAAATCTGCATGGGTAATAGAGAAGCTTTGATGTAGTATGAAAGATTTAGTTGACCCTTGAAAGGTGGGTAAAAATATGGGCAGGTTGGGTTGAAATTAGGATGAACAAAGCCACAAAATAGGAAGATTTTTTTTTTGGGGGGGGAAGGATAAGTAAACCAGCCTGACAGAGCAGGGTGCTTCTATTTGAAAACAGTAAGAGAATAGTGAGTGTCCAATAGGAAAAGAGGCCAGATGATAGGGTCTTGAAAATATAGGCTTGAATATAAATTGAAGAGTTTGGACTTGTTTTTTGAGTGGGGAGGGAGTATAGTAATGAAAGTAAATTTTAGGAAGATAATCTAATCTGGCAGCAACATGATTTGGACATGGGAAGAGGGATAACCCTGGGAAAGATGAGATTGGAAAGGAAGGAAACACACTTTCAAGAGAAAAGATAAAGGAGTCATGTTATACAGGACTTAAGATGAGCAAAAGCAGAAGAATGGGGAAAAGTCCAAGGTCAAGATTTTGAGCCTGGGAGAATGATACAGGCATATAATAAAAATAGCAGCTCACTTATGTGATGCTGAAAGAGAAGCATTTTCCTCATATTAATCCTGTGGCATAGAGATTTGTTTTATTAATGGGATTGAAAAGGGTATAGGGTTTGAACCCCCAGCACACACTCTTCACTGAATCATATTGCCCCTCAAAATAGCAAAATTGGGAAAGTAGTTGGTATTGTGTTTTGGTAGAGAGTTGGGGAGTTTGAGGAAATCTGTGAAAATGAAAATGCCTAATATAAGAATGACTAGAGCTACAGATCTGCATAAAAAGACAACTGTAGTTGAAAGGATGGGGGAGATAAATATTGTGAAGAGCTGGGGGAAATACAAAGAGTGTATATAATAAAGGGCTTAAGAGAGTGAGACTTAGGGAAGGTTGGGAGGAGAGTGGAGGAGTCAGACATGGTATTACAGAAACTAAGGGAGAGAAGGAGAAAGTGTTTCTCCTTAAATTAAATCTTGTTAGATTTGGGCCATCATTCCACACTGAGAAGATCTTAGATCTTGATTATCCAGTTCATTCTATTGGCTTTTCCCCTTCCTCCTTGGCATGTTTGTCAAAATTGCAGACATCAATATGAATAAAAAGATTACAGAACCAACTCCAATATGGGTTCAAGTCAAAGCTTCAGCTTTATTCTAACTAGCTGGGTAACCTTGAACTAAGTGGCTTAAACTCACTACTACATTCTCACATCATCCCCACTTCTAAACTTATTGCTTTGGAGGCAAACCCATCCTTCCAGTCTGGTTCAGATGCTCAAAACTAGATGTCATCCTCAATTCACTAGCTTTCTCCTCCTGCCTAGATGTCATCCTCAATTCACTAGCTTTCTCCTCCTGCCTCCCTCGATATCCACCTGTCGGCAAGGCCTTCCTTGATTCCACCTTCATGATATCTGAATTCATCCTCTTCTCTGATAACATCGCCATCCTGGTGCAGGCCCTCATCTCTTCTCACATCTATACTGCTACAAGTGGTTGATCTGCCTGAAAGTGATTTTCCTAAAATGCAGTTCTGACCATATCAGCATACCCCACCCCTTTCCACACTCCCAAGTCAAACTCTAGTGGCTCCTCTTTACCTCCAGGATCAAATACAAGATCTTCTGGTATTCAAAGCCCTTTATATCCTAATCTCCTTACCTTTTTGCTCTCACTCCGTGGAGCCCCCCACATACTATTTTGGTCTAGTGATATTAATCTCCCTACTGTTCCTCTGGAGAAAAAGACAAGTCACCTCTCAGCTCTAGGCATTTTTCTAGCTTGTCCCTCATTCTTGAAATTTTCTTCCTCATCCCTTTTCTTGGCTTCCATAATTTCTTTCAAGCCCAAGCTAAATTCCTACCGCAGGAAGATAAGCTTTCCTGCCTTCCAAGCCTGACGGTTTGTGCACTGTGCTCTCTAGCTGGCCCTCTACTAACCAAGCCAGGTTAATATACCACTTCTTTTGCAAATTGTCTGCCCTCCTCCCAGGGAATTGCAAATTTCTGACTTATATTTTCTTTTCTGGGGGGAATAGTGGATTTCATTATTTCTACTTCATTCTGTGGAACACAGGATACTGCTTTCATCTCAAGAGGAGCCAGGTCCAGTCTGAATGGGAAGAGCTTCAGGTTCCTATAGAGTTCTAGTGAGAGAGAGCTTTTTAATTCCTTCCATTTATTCTATCCTCCAATATTGTATGTGTAACTTAGTCTTTGATTCATGTCTTTGGTTTTCTCTTTGATTCAACTGTTTCATCTTGTCAATGATGCAGCTGGTAAACCAATGAGAAAGCATTTGAGTTTTTTCTCCTAATCTGCTGAGGAGATGAACTTAGGTTTATATAGCCTATAGATGCCCACAATTGCTTATGTATTATGTCTTCCTACTACTCTTTGGGTGACCTGCCACTGTGAGTGTAGTTTACTACAAACAATAGTTAGCTATGATAACTGGAAGAATATTATTGCAAATATAAGTTCCTTGTTTCAGAGAGACATTTGGAATCAGTAACTCAATTTCCCAAATGCAATGCAACCTATTGTTCTACTAAATTCTGGGTCTAATTCATTGTCCAACTGCAATAATTGTCCAAGATATTCTGATGGATTGCCTGTCCAAAACTAACTGCATTTTATAAAAAAAAAAAAAAAAAACCAAAAAAAAAACAAAAAAACATTCTTCATCTAGTCTTTTCTCAACAGGATGAAAAATGTTTTGAATGATTTTCGAGATCTCTGAGAAGGCTCAGTGCCTTCTCTGGTGTTGTTTTGGGAATCAGTACCAAGTCATTGACAAAGAGGGAGGGCTTAACTAGATGTATATAGGATGCCATTTTTCAATTGGAACTCTGATAGACTATGTCCTTCACGACAATGACAAATACTTTTGATAAGAATGTTTGCATGTTTTATGCCTTAACTGATGACAAAAGGGTTTATTTCTGTTGTTACATCTTTCAAGGAGTCTTGTATAATTTTAAAATATGCATGCGATATAGTTTTGGAAGACAGCCTTTTGTATTAGCAAATTAAAATAGCCTCCTTACTTTTTTTTAAGAGCTGATAGCTTTAGTGGCTATAACGGCTTCTATTCGCTTGATTTTTCAGACTTCTACTTTAAAGATGATAGTTTGTCACAATGTCATTTGTAAGAATTTGTCTATTCCCTTTTTATTGCCTTCCTTAAGAATGTCCTTTATGCCTGCAGGTGGTTCTTACTGTCTGGAATACTTAATAGTAATTTTTAGCTCTTCCCTTTTTGGTAATAAGATGGTGTAATTTTTTGAAAGGCTTGATTAGATACTCTTAACTTTTAGGTTTGGTAATTGATCCTTCAACTTCCTCACAGTTTTGGATCATCATTCAGCATGGATTTCCTCTGTTCTTGCTCTAGTCCAATTTTTTTTCCCTTTTAAAAATTTTCAGTGCCATTTTGACTTTCTTATGTAGCATATTGGGGAGTGTTATTTCAAAGTCCTAATTTGCTCACTGACTGAGCAAATAGGTTGTTATAGAAATATTGACAGGTTTTCTCCCCACCATCTTTTTTTCATTATCCTCTCACCTATTATGATCATCACTCAGCATAGATTTCCTCTGTTCTTGTTCTAGTCCAGTTTTTTTTTTCCTTTTAAAAAAATTTTGTGCCATTTTGACTTTCTTATATAGCATATGAGGGAGTATGATTTCAGAGTCCAAATATAGAGGCTTCACTGTCACTGACTGAGCAAATAGGTTATTATAGAAATATTGACAAAAGAGTTGAAATTCTAAATTGATGTTGCATGTGACTGATATGCCTTTCTAGCTATCAGACATCAAGTGCTTTATGGCTAAGATGATTTATTTGGTTAAGCCTTCAGAAATATTGTGATAATCTGTTTCAATATCTGTTCTTTTATCAATTTCATACTTTCAGTGTCATTCATCAATTTCATTTTAAATTGTTCTAAAATCAGTAAGTCTGTATACAGTTTGAAAACTGTCATCAGCAACTTATCCTTTCTTGTTTGTCATTGGCTGAAGTCATTAAATGTTAACGCATTAAGTTAGGCTCATTTTTGAAAGGCTTATCTAGCTAGTAGTTTGTGGAATTTTTCTCCATGGATGCATAATCTATAATCTTTATGTCTTTTAACAAGTCTTTGTTCTGAGCAATGCAATATGGATAACCAAACATCTACTGACTACTTGTTGCTTATAGATTTATATTAAAACCAGCTCCAATGTTTTTTGTTTGCTTTTCCAAAGAGAACCTGAGAACCAACACTTCCATTTAGTTTTTTAATTCACCTTCTGGGCTTCTTTATTGTGAGAATGTTAATAGTGACACGACCCATTTCTGTTATTGATCAGGTATCACATTTAAATTCCAAACAGTTAATTTTCTTTATAATGATTTAAAAACTCTAGAATTTTTAGCACTTTCTGCTGTCCCTTTGATGTTATGGGCCAGAAGAAACAAGGTACTAAGTACAATTGATAGAAACAATGCTTGTGTTTCACAACCTATAGAGAGCTCATACAAGCAAGAAGTATTTAAATACTCATTGGAGTTCACATGTTTGGGAGATTTCAGGGTTTAGTATGAGATATCCGAATTCACACCCCCCTTAATCCCTGCCTCCAGAAGGAGTCACCTTTGGGAGATCCTATCTCCCAGTCTCTTAGCTTCGGGTGACTTACTTCGGAACATTGACCATAACAGCAGCAGTAGGGCTGGTCACATAGGACTAAAGACTATAGTTATCTTGTTTCACGGATTGTTGTGGCCAAAGATGTCATCGGTGGACATCCTAACAGAAAGTTTCTTGACCCTTAGATGAGCTGGTTTTGGGAAAAGAGTCTGCCTGTTTTAAGGACTGTTCCTGTGCATTAAGATGACTTAGTCATTAAATTTGTGGTTCAATGCCTAGAAAGTCCACAGAAGCCTCTTTCCCTTGTCTCGTATGAATAATTAGTGAAGGCCATTTCAGTGAAGTGGAAGTTCTGACAGATTTTACCAAGTTGGAAAGACTTTAAATATGAACCCATGATGAAACGTATCACCTGAAATATTATCTAGCCAAGTTAGGAGAGGTTTATTACTGGAATTTTGCTTACCAGATGATGAATTATCTCAATCACAGTAAATCACAAATTTTGCATACAAAGATGAAGAGATACACTTTGTATCAATAGAAGGAATTCCTATTATCAGTGAGTACAGTGAGTACTGTAGAAGTGGTACAGTAGAACGAGTACTCCAGGTTTAGGATGTGACAGCCTGAGTGGGACAATCTGGCAAGTCTCTGAATCCTGTATCATTTTACTTGTATGTGAAGCTGAGGTCTTGGCCCAAATGATATCTGAAGTCCTTTCCTGCTCAAAAACTGCTTCAGTTTGTGATGCTTTTCATTCTGCTCCAGTAGGAATTCTAGTTAGAAACTTTTGTTTTAGTTCCAATGCCTTTATTAAGGAGACAGCTTATATTAATGGCAACATAACCAAGGTATTATGCTGAAGAAACTGTTTCGGAGATGTCATTGACAAAGCACAATCACAGTGAAAACAAGACATATGCTAGAAAATCAGGATGATTCTGAGAGATGAAATTACTGGGTTTAGTATTAGCATGGGTCACACTGTTCTTAATCTGTGGTAACCTTAGGAAAGAGGAATAGGGAGACTCATATAGGCACCTTATTTTTAAAGTGAAAGGATAATTCATAATAGACATATTCAAAATGAATATCAATGTCCAAACTTTAAAGTTCCATAAATCAGGGTCTATGGGATATTTCTTAAAATGTAAGATCTTATTAAAATAGGCAAATAACCTATTCTTAGAGAGGGGAAAAGGCATTTTTATGGGTTTGAGGCTTTAATTATTTAGAGGGTTCAAAGTGAAGCTTGGCTTTTACTGTGAACTTTACTATAGTATATCCTGAAAAGTTTTACCAAGATTCTTTTAGAAGGTCTATAACACTTTTTAAACATAGTTGAAGACATTGTATTTGTTTCCCAATCTTCATTTTAAGGAAAACTCCATTTATTCCTATGTTCTCTGGTGTTCTTAATAGGGTTTTTTGCATTTTGTCAAATGATTTTTTCTCTATCTACTGGTATAATTATTTGATTTCTGTCATAATCAATTTTAGTTTTCCTAATATTGAAACAGCCCTGCATTCCTGGTATAACTGTACTTGGTGTATAATCCTGGAGATAAATCACTGTAATCTCTTTGCCTAATATTTTAGTTAAGATTTTTGCATCAATATTTATTAGGGAAATTGATTTATTATAATTTTTCTGTTTTGACCCCATCTGGTTTAGGTATTAGCATCATACCTGTGTCATAAAAGGAATTTGGCAGGTCTCCTTTCCCCCCCGTTTTCCCACATAATTTGTATAGTATTGGAATTGTTCTTTAAGTGTTTGGTAGAATTCTCTATCTGGCCCTGGAGATTTTTACCTTAGGGTGTTAATAGCTTGTTCAATTTCTTCTTTTTTTCTTTTTTCCCTAAAATGGAGCTATTTAAGTAATTTATTTCTTCCTCTATTAATCTGGGGAATCTATATAAGTATTCATCCTGGCATATAATTGGGCAAAAGCTCCTCTTCATTGGTACTAAGTTCATCCTTTTCTCTCCCATAGTCTGTTATCACTGAATTAATGCTGCTGAGATGGAACTATACAGTAATGGCAACTATGAGTCTGACTAGAGGCTTGACAAACTGTGGATTCATTTCCTGTAAATCTTAAATGAACCTGTTCCTTGGAGCTCTTGGAAAAAAGCTGGATCTTTCCAAAATGAGGCATTTATGATACTTCTCCACTTCTATGTGTGTGCATGTAACAGGTTGGTAGATATACACATACATATGTGGATATGTTGATGTACTTATATATTTATATATGTATGTGTACTTATCTATACATAGCATATAGTGTATTTTATTTACATATATAGATGCATTTAGTTCCAAGGAGTCAGGAGAACTGAACCTGTGGGATTAATCGAGAAAAGCCCGCCATCTTTTTACTGTTATATAAGAAAAATTTAAGTTGTTTTTTGTTTGTTCAAGTTACTCCAATGTGGCATAAACCATACAGATAACTATTTCCCAAAGTAACTTCTGATTCAGATCCTTAAAATTTACAAATTGAGGTAAAATCTTCATGTAAGCCAAGGTTGAAATAATGTACTCTCTATCACACTTTTTATCAATTGATAACAGTTTTTGTGTAAAAGCAGTTAAATATCACTACCACCAAGGATGGATCCAACATAATCTGAATAAAGAATAATCAAGCATTCTTGAAACAATCTAGATGAGAACTGCGGATTTTTAATTCACCATCCATTTCAACATGTTCAGTATAGTGCCTAAATTTAAACATTAAACATGTACATTATTCCCTTTAACAGATGCCGAAAATGACGCTGTTTGAGATAACGTTCAAGGTGGAATCTCTACCACTATAATATATCAATAAACTTCATGCAAGCATTGCATTGTTTTCCTGTTTGTTTTTTTTTATTTATTTAGATATTCTATAGTTAAAAGTATGCAAGCTATCGGAATATTTAATGCTTTTTAAAGTAAATTTGCAGAACAATCAAATATTAAATTCAATTTATGTAATAAGATATGGCCTTCAGTGTATGTATGTATGTATTTATGGGGAGAAACAATAACCATTTCCACTCCAGCAAATCTGTTCATTACATGAATTTATAAACTGGCTTTCCACCTAGATTATTAAATATTCTGACCAACATTTAAATTCTCAACTAAAACCTATTTTAAATATATATTTACATATGTGTTATATATATTATATATTGCATGCTTACAATATGGATAAAATTACTGGGTTCTATACAGGGAGCTTCAGGGGACAGTAGTAAAGGAAAATATAATAAAAGTCACTGTTAGCAAAATATATTTAAAATTTTAAAAGAAACCACACATCTTTGGAATGTTCTAAAGTCTTTATTTAGCAGCAGTTAAATTTTTTATTATAACCCCTGTTATCTTTAAGAGAGCAATTAAAACATTTTGCTGGAGCTACTTAAGCACTCCTAAGCTATGTCCCAGTTTAGTGTGTGTGCGCGTGGGTATATATATATATATATATATGTGTGTGTGTGTGTGTGTGTGTGTGCGCGCGCATGTGTGTATAAATACCATAAGATATAAACCCCAATTAATGGGGCAAAGCTACTGTACAATAGGTCTCCATACATATCTTAAGTACACAGGTGCCTTGTAGACTTGAAATGCACAAGACCTCCTTTTTTTTTTAAATATAGTTTGATACTTACAATACGTACACGTGTGCAATTTAGTTTCTCCAGTGGTATGTACCAATGGAAATTGACATTTAAAAAAAATGCCTGTCATTTTTTTTTGATGGTCAACACCCTACAATTTCTAATGCATTTTTATGAATCAACAAAAAATTTGATTTCTTAGGAGTATATATTTTTGATTCAAATTTGTATAATTTAAATGTTTTTTGATGTTTTAAAATCAGATTGGTTACAGGAGAAGGTGAAAGCAAATTCAATACACTGCACTGAAGTGAGTAAAACATAAAATACCTTGCCTATTAATTACCATTTTAATCCTTGAGAAATTTTAAATCAATAATACTTATTCTGAATATTCTGGACTGGGGTTGGGGTAATGGGTGAAAAGGGAGGGAATTAATATAAAGAAAAGCTATTTTAATTAATGAAGTAAATCTTTACAAAATATTTTATCATTTTTTAAGTTTAACCACATGAACATTTGAGTGTTCTCAAGACTCCTATGTTACATTTACCATTTTTGCATAAAAACTACCTCTTATAACTTGCTTTAATTTATTTCCACAAACCCAGAGCTTGTGTTTGGGTAGCAATTTCCTTTAACATATATGGCGGAAAGAGCCATAAAAAAATCAGTACTCCCCTAACAGATCCCCCCCCTTATATAAAACTGTATCCCAAGTGAGTATTTTCAGCAAAACTATTATTCTCAAGTCTTTCAGAACCAATGCCACCACATTACTAGTTGTATGAAATATGCAAATTTTCATGGGCAAGCTTTCCTTTTTTTTTTTTTTAAGATGAATAAAAACAAAGAAAACAAAATCCTTTAGAAATACAGACTTAAGACTTAATTGTGGATTAACCAATGGTCCTGACTACATTTTTAATAAATGTCAGGCAAATTAAAGTAGTTTCTGTCCCAGTAGCTGCCTGAGTAAAGCCAGTCCTGTGCTCCATTGTAGGGATTGGGTCCTTGATGGAACCACCTGTTGGAATAAAAGGAGGACAAGATTCATGAGTGAAAGACTATTCAAAAAAACAAAACAATACAAACCAAAAAAAAAAAAAAAACCTACTTTAGAATTCAAAACTGCTTTGCTATACAGATTCAGACTGAAGATTAACTTTGAGAGATGTAAATGTTCACAAAAAACAATGTCTTGAAAATCCAATATGCTATTCACTTTTTAAATTTAAATAGACCATGTTTAGAAATGTTTGCAAAAGATATGAAAGTAGGAACAGTTTTTGTAATTGTGAGGAGTGTCTGACAAAGATGTCAAATTAAGAGGCCAGTTAAGTATTCAAAGCAGATTTGAATAAAGGAAACTTATAAGCATGCAGAGACTGGCTTCTTGTCAAAACACAGAACCACCACAAGCAACACATCCTCTATAGGAATCCCCTATTGCTTCAAAGTGTTTCCTTGGCTTAACGCTTTCCTTTGTTCTGAGAAGAGAACAATTAATGATGTGGTCTTCCTTGAAGGGATAATGACCCAGTTGAAATGGGAGCAGAATCACAGATACTACACACAAAGCTTAAGAGCTTAAAAAAAGCTAACGCTTATATGGTCAGTCTTGCAGGACTGCCAGAATGAATGATTTTGCTTCCTTAGTTTTCTCTACTTTCTATCCCCATCTTTAAACCACCTGCAATGCTATGTTAACATTATCATAAAAGATTCTCCTAACCAGAGTTCCTCAAAATGAAAACTAAGACCAAAAATTAGACAACATACCTAAATGAATCTGAATCCCGCTCTAGTAAAATTAAGGAGTCAGAGGCACTTTTCAGCTTGTCCTTCAATTCTAACTTCATTCTTCAATAATCCTAACTGTAATAATCAGTCCTATGTAGGAAATATTCTATACTTTTGAGGTCCAAGGAAGAACTGAACCTTCTCTCAAAATTTGTATTGAGATTTGCTACTAATAACGTAGTCTATAGGTTAATAAGAATATTCCTCAAATTTTCTTCAAAAATATTTTTTAAAAGAACTCAAGCATTTAAAATATTTGAAACAACATCTCAGAACAGGTTTCATAATATAAACAAAACAAGAATCTCTGCAGCATCAGGTTAATAATTTGCAGCCATAGTAACAGTGATAGCTTGCCAAACCTGACTTTCTGATGACCATTCTTTTCTTTTCTTTTTTGCTGAGGCAATTGGGGGTGAGTGACTTGCTCAGGTCACACAGCAAGGGAGCATTAAGTGTCTGAGACCAAATTTGAACTTAGGTCCTCAGGCCTGACTTCAGGGCCAGCTTTGCTGTACCATCTAGTTGCCCCAAATATCATTTTTTTGTAAAAGGATTAATTAGATTTTTTATGCTTAGTTTAATTTATCCATTGGGTATTAGTTTATCCATTAGGTATCCAGGTATTAGTTTAATTACTTTCAAAAAAAGAAGCTACAAACTCCCAGGTAATCTGAATGTGGATATTTGACTTTTTTTTTCAGTTCCCATATTTGACTCTGTGGTTACTCAGTCCATATTTATTTCCTTTTCCCTCCTTGTCTGGAGCTTAGTTAAAGCAAACAGATTTTAGGCAATTACAATTAATTTCTTCAAATGTTATCAAGGTGGTGAATTTTCTGTAGGAAAGCAAAAATCCCGTAGTACAAAAAAAATTGTGTATTATTCACTGCTACCTTTCTAATTAGACTAATAATCGAGTTAACTCTGTAGCATAAGTACATGATAAAAGCAAAGCATTTAACTTATAAAACACTTCTGCAAATGCTTTATGTGCAATAAAAACAAACTAATTTCATTTAGCTCTGTTAGCAAAGAAAGGAAATTATGCCTCACATGTGTAGGTAAATTTTGTATCAAAACATTAAGAAATATGATACTTTCTATTTGGTTATTTGGTTTAAAGGGAATTTGAACTGTGTATGATCTCTCTCTCTTCCCTTATGTACACACACACACACACACACACACATACACACACACACTCTCTCTTGAAGCCTGTACACACTAGCAAGAGTGGTATTTTAATTGTAACATTTCCATGTTTCCTTTTTACATGAAGAAATAAGTATGATAAAGGACTGAAATTGATTTTCACAAAGTCTGCAGGAAATGAGATTGCTTCACAGGTACATCTCTATGGTGATATGGATGAGATATTCTATAAAGAAACTGGTTTATGAAAATGCGAGTAAACTGAGTAGTATTAATGAGGAATTAGAAAACAGTAAATAAAAGACTAAGTTGTTAAAAACGTAATGAAGTAATAATGTCTGAATTACCAATGGACTCAAAATCCCAGAATAATGCTTAAAAAATATTCCAATCTCTTTTTAACATCAGTAAACAAAAAATGTTTTCTGACTGACTGACTGATTAGTCTATCACAGATTTAGAGAAAGAAGGGGCCTTCAGAGTTCAATTCTCTTATTTTACAGATGATGAAGCTGAGACACAAAAATGTTAATACAGTCCTCTTCTATACAAATGGGCACAAAAGTTAAATTGTGTGCGTGTGTGTGTGTGTGTGTGTGTGTGATAGAGAGAGAGAGAGAGAGAGAAGTATTTTGGCTTGTCCCTCAGAGAGATAGAAGATCAGGATTGGGTAGAAAATGAATGTAGAGAAAAACAGGAAATTGCACCTTAAATTTCAGGGACTTTGGATAAGTGCTAAAAAGATCAACTAAGCCACTAAACAGATATAGTTCTTAACACCAGGAGCATAATTTCACAGTCTAAGAGACTTAACTCTACCTGATTTTTTTTCTGTTTAAAAAAGATATAAACTTTAAACTCTGGTAACTGAGGCCAAGAAGGCAAGAAGAAGAACAAGCTGGTCAACAATTTATTCCTGTGTCCTCCACCAAGTCTTCTCAAAGCAGAGTAGTTGAATAAGAACTTAATTTGGAATCAGAAGTTATTATTTAGAATAACAGGTTGTCCACTCACCTTTATCAAGTTTTTTAAACTCTGTGAGCATTAATTTATTCAGCTGTAATACTGGAATGACTCAATGTCTCAAAATATTGTGAGAAGCAAATGAAATAATGTGTCTAAAGTACTTTGTTAAGCATAAATCAACATCTAAATATAAGTTCTTAACATCTTATCATGAACTAATCCTGTGTGTAAAGTACTTTTATCAACTGACAGACAGCATTGAAAATGTTCTCCTATTTTAGCATGACTCATTTGAAATGGACTTATTTAAGGAAACACAGAGCCTAATAGGAGCTCAATATAATCTTTAATTAAAAATAAAAAACCATTCTGGAGTGTCGTGAATTTACTAAGTTCTACTGATAGACTTTTAAACTTTAAGCACACCTCCTTTAAAAAGTCATATGGATGTTGATTTATAATATTCTTGTGGATATAGTTTACCTTCTGGCTTCCTCACTATTGCTGTTCAAATGGACAATCTTCATGTCATTATTCAAACTATGGAAAGCATGAAGAGGCGACATGGAATAGCAGAAAACATCATGGTCTTTGGGTCTGGAAGAACTAAATTCAAATTCCGACACTGACATATAGCAGCTGGGGGACTGAAGGCCCTTATCCTCTCAGTACCTTATGTGATTCAATTTGCAAAATGAATGTCTGCAGGACCCCCCTCACACCTAGCAGTTGTGAAAATCAAATCTATGCTAACAATCTTTGTTAGCTTTTTGTAAGTTATACAAATTCTAGTCATTATTACTGTTATTATTTTCCCCAATATTTATCACAGTGTTATAGTATCAATTGATTTTTTTTACCTTTTTCCTGCTTTAATCCTCCAAATATAATCTTGTAGAGATTAAATGTGCCCCAAAAGATACATAAACACAGAGCAAGAGAAAGCAAGATAAATGGATAATCCATAAACTGGATAATGATGCCTTAGCTTATTCTAATCAACAGAATGGAGTGGCCTTCCCTTTAAACACTTGAAATGAATCAGAAGTTCTATAATTTAGGGTTATTGAAATGTTAAGGCCATTGTTTTCCATTTTGCTCTAATGTTAAGAAAAAAATATTTCCAAAATGATAAGTTTTTCCTCCTAACCAGGAGGGAGGAATTACAAAATCTTTTTTTTTTAAATCCAGGTAATATCACTACTCTCACATGAAAGCTGTGGTTAAGTTAATACAGTTTGAACTTGATAAGTGATATCTTGATACGATTTCATTTTCCTGTTGTGAACAAATGAAAATAATTTGATTCATGGAGTAAATCATTGAAATAGGTAGCACCTTAAGGAAGAAAAGATCTGTGCCAAATTAACATCCTGCATGAAAAAGCAACTATCTTAAAAAGATCTGAGAGTTTTAATGGACTACAAAGCATAGTGAATCAATAAACAGTCAAAAAAGAAATAGAGAGCCATCTCGAAGTGGGGCTTAGATAGCAAAGGAGAGGAATCAGAATGGTAAAGACTTTGAAGATTTTATCATGTAAAGATAAATGGACTGAAGAAAAATGGATGTTTAGTCTAGGAGAGAGAAGAACCTGGAGATGTGTGGAACATGAACGCTAACTGAATATATGAAGGGCTGTTGTGCTGTGAGAGATAATACTTGTTTTGGTTGGCCCCTAGGACTAGGACAAGAAACAATGCATAAAAGTAATTAATTAAACAATTTAGGCTTGAAAGAATCAGATCCAGATCTAGAAGAAACTTAAGAAGTCATTTGATCAAGCCCCTAATTTTACAGAAAAGGAAACTGAGGCCCAAAGAAGTTAAGTGTGAAAGACTAGAAGTTTAGATAAAAGGAAGTGTCCTTAGGAGGAACACAAATCTACCTAAGGGTTTACAGATCACGGCTAACTGAGATGTCCCAAACCTGTTTCATGGCTCAGGGAAAAACAAAAGGAGCTCCGTTGCCATTACCCCAAGCTCCCTTTACTCAGTCTATCTAGGTCATTTCTGTACCTGTGCCAATCTCCTTCCCTGCTCTTTGGTTCTTTTCATATCCTCCCTTAGCAGTCAAATCTGGTGGGCCTGCCTACCTTCACAAGCCCCATGAGCAGGGCACTCCTGTATCACAGGTCTCTTAGCCCCTTCCCTCCCCAGCACTTTTTAAGATAGAGGAAGTAGAGTGGGGAAGGGATAATATGACAGATAATGTGTTTTCTGTACATATGTTACATATATATGTACTATTAAGATCCTTAAGAACATTCTTTCTGCCTAGTATAGTGCTTAACAATGCTTACTTATACTACACTAAGTATAGTTAAGATATAAATACAGTAGGACATAATTATTTAATAAGTGCTGGTTAAATTAAGTTTTTTCTCTTTATTAACTTAATAATTCATTAAACTGAATGAGAAATCAAGCAATAGGCATAAAAAATTAAAAAATACTTTTCTTTCTATTTAATTTTTCTAAGAATCTCTCTTTCTCTCACACAGAACTGTATAAGTGTTAGTTTATTAATGTGAACAGTTGCAGAAAATGGTCACAGAAAGGTGGTCAAGCAGGGTTTAAGGTAAAATAGCACATGGGAATATACATGCAGTAAACTCAAATGTTGAGGGTTCAATGTCATTTTTATCTGAGAAGTTTTGAAAATTATAAGGTATTCCTAAAGTAAAATGCATCCTGCCCTCCTTGATTGTCATTCCATTCACCTATACAGTTTAATAATCAAATCCCTTGTTTGACATGCTCTTATGCAAAAACAAACAAAAAACCCCCATCAAAAACTTCAAACACCCCAAACAATTCTACCAAAATAATTGGCAAGTACTTATCCAAAATAAGGTACACCAAGGTATTTTAATGTTTGAAAAAAAAGAACCTGAAATTGTCTTTTCAGACATAAGATCTTCTCTCCTACTTGAGGCAAATTTTTTTTCTGCCTCTCCCCAATGTCTCTGGTCCTTCCTGGAACTCCTTCCTGGGACACTACTCAAGATCTTGCTGCTCATGGAACCCTACTGACAAACAATATGAAATGTACATCGTGGGGTGAACAGTTTTAGGAAGCAGTGGGGCCCTTGCAGCAAGTTTGACTGACCACTTGTCAGTGAGGCTGAAGAAGGGTTGGCTATTTGCCTCTGGGCTGGACTAGACAATCTTTGATGCCCCTCCTAATTCTGAGCTGGTGACACAGTTGTGGCCATGTCACTTCTCTGCGCAAAAAGCTGCACTAGTCCCTGGCGCCCCTGAGGAAAAAAAAAGAAATTTGACCTGGCATTTAAACTTCTATAACTAGTTTCCAATGTACATTTTCTGACACTTTATATTATTCTCTTTTTCCTTTTCTATGTTCCTACCAGGAAATTCAACATTCTAGTTCTGCTCTCTTTGATGTTCCATGAGTTTCCTCCATTCCCATTCCCCATCCAGGTCTAATCCAGAATGCACTCTGTGCTCCCACAGCTGTGCCTCCTAAGAACATGCCTTTCCTGAGTTACCCAGTAGCTGATGCTCTTTTTCACCCAAATTATCATTCATTTATTGATCATGATTTATTGATCTCAATTTTAAAAAGCAACCTCCTTTCTGCCTTAAGGGCAGGATTTTGTTCCATCTTTGTATCCCTAAGCCCTATTAATAATATTGTTAGTTCTTTAGAATGTTTGTTAGATTGAATTATTTATTCAAGAGATCTTTTCTTTTGAAAAAGAATAAATTTTGAGGCAAAAGTCAAGAAGGATAGTTCTCCAAATGAGTGGTACTCTTAATCAGCTCCACACAAAATGAGAGCTTGATTTGTTCACATATCTATTCTCTATTCTCCTAAAGAAGACAGTGTGGGGTGGGGGGAGGAGGGAGGGAAGTTGAGGATAACTGGCTTTTAAAAGCTTCAAACCAAAAGCAGAACAGAACTCCCCAATCACAGAAATTACTGGAAAAAGGCTTAGCACAGCTGCTTTTGCCAAGTGTCCCAGCATTTTGATTTAAAACAAGGGGCACAGTTACAATCCAGATCTCAAAAGGAGAGGAAGTAAACACATGCCTAGCAAATAAAGCACTTCAAAGAACAGGCAAACCAAAATCAAGGTCATCGTAAGCAAGCATAACTTATCCAACCTGGGGCCCTGCGCCATGGGGTTTCTTCTGTTTTAAAATGGAAAGGGGTAAGGGAAAATAAGTCATTTGTGTAATGAGACATATTCAATAGCTGCATCCAGTAAAATACACAGAGGGATAGGTTTTATCTGGACCTTTTCTGTATAAATGCAGAGATCTCTAAGGGTTATAAATTTCCTGCCATGTCTACCTGTGGCCTTTCTAAGGTTTGCCTAATCTTTGAACTAAGAGACTTTTTTTTTTTTTTTTTTTTTTTTTTTTTTTAATAGCCTTTAATTTACAGGATATATACATGGGTAACTTTACAGCATTAACAATTGCCAAACCTAAGAGACTCTTTTTCCATAGATATTTGATGCCCTGGACCGTGTGACAAAGGATTGTGCACATGCTATTAACTCATGTTTTTAATCATGGTTATCAGTCCAAAATCTAGAGAGTTCCCCAAAGTGATCTTTCTAAAGGAATCTTTTTCCTCATTCCTCCCTCTCTCTCCCAAACTCCTTTACTGCCCCTTCATTTCATATCCTAGATAAATTATACCTACTGACATCAATATCAGTCTAGAACTGTGATGTTCAATGGCATAGAAACTCTTGGTGAGGAAATCTCTTCCCAGACAGGTCATCGGCTGGTCTGCAACTAAAGGTCTTAAGGGCATTGAATATAAGTGACTAGCCCCGAGGTCAAAGAGTTAATATGTGCTGGTGGTGATGCTTGAAACCGAGGTCACCAGATTCCAAGGCCAAGAGCCTCTTACTCCCATACTGCCTGCCTCTCAATTATACCTTTTACTTCATAAGACTAGCAGATATGTTACATAAAAGCACCAATACGCAATTCTCTCAAGAATAAAATATGCAGGACTGTTTTGTCACTGGTCCCTAAGACTAACCATAATTCTTTTCTTCCTCTACCACGTTGTCTACCTCTCACCACACCATCCAGTTTCCCCAAAGCTCCCCTCAATTCCCTCAGATAAACTTTGCCCCCCATTGTTTCTATTCATAGTAGGCTGAGTGGCTAGCCCCAAAGAAGACATTCCCATAAATATCTGGCTCTATTCTACAGGTGAGTGGACCCAGTGTTCTCAAGTGAGACAAAGCAGCATGTGCTAGTAGTAAGGATTGTCAGTAACGAGGGTCAGTTTTAAATCCCTCAGTTCGGAGGGCTTCAGGACTGACTGAGCCAAGCCCACAAGATAATGGCATTCTGTAGGCTTGATGCTTAACTAGGCCTGGTGCTGAGCCTAATGCCGCGCCACGCGCCACCCGCCACTACAGCTGTAGGTTCCAAGACTTGTTATGCACTGTAGAGCATCTCTTAAACATGAAATGGAAAGGCATAAATATGCCTAAATACAACTGCTTGGAATCATCCATTCATATACTGTTATAGGAAAATGACCTTTACATCTAGTGTTTGGTCTTACGTTCGCTACTGGGGGATCCAATTCTCTAGAACTGGATTTCCAATCATGACATCAAAGAAAACTTTGATAACAATTTCTAATAACAGTTTCTTACTGTTAGTCTCACTGACTGGAACATGGTGCTAATGAAGAGTGTAGCTCTTGAGGGTGGGAATGGTATGGAAAAAAAGTCTGGCAGCTTTTCAAAAGAAAAAAAAAAATACTTCTTTTATTGACAGAAAAAAACTGACCAGGTTTAGGAATTCTATCTGTGTGCTCTTGGTCACAAGCAGTGAGTATGCAAATCCATCACTATTTCTGACGGTACAACTCAAAGAATACATTCTACAGCTAGCTAGTAGATAAGTGGGGTCCTTTTTTGATATAGCAAATAACATATATTTAATTGATCCTAAAGATCTAAACAGACAACTGGGGGGGGGGAAGAAGAGTATATGTCATTTTGGGACTAATAACATTCACCTTTCCTTCCTCTTGTACTATCTTTCTCTTACAAGTCCTTTCTGATAGAAATAACCTTTTACAAACCCCTGCTTATAGAGTTTGAGCTCAGAATGGAAAATAAATGCTGTTATTAACAGTGAATTTTTCTTCAAGATACATTAGAAACAAAATTAAAAATAAAAGGCTAATTAAACTAGAAATTAGAATCCTTTTACATAGATTCTTCAGTTTAGGGAAAATAAACTTATTTTGTTCTCTTTTTATAGGGTGTCATCAAAATGAAAGAGGTTCTATCCTTGTTCTTAAGTCTAATGCACTAGGGCCCATGATACAACTATTGTTTATATTCAAAACATTTATCCTATATTTGCTCTTTCTGTTTCCAAGTGGAATTCAAGATAATTGCTTTATGGTTTATTCATCTATCAAATTTGTTCTTTTGCAAGAGCATTATAGGAATGTGAGAAATTACATAAAGAGTACTTAATGATTGTACATGTTTAACTTGAATCAGATTGCTTTCTGTCTTGGTTGGGGAAGGGAGAGGTGAGGGAGGGAGTAAGAACAATTTAAAACACAAAAATGGTGAAAACTATCTTTACATGTGTTTGGAAAAATAAAACACTATTGAAAACAAAAACAAAAAATATATTTTTTAAAAAGAGTACTTAATAATTAGCTACAACAAAGTTTGTAGGTGTGGAATTAATTTCCTCTTTCATTGAAGAAAAGTAGATTTTGTTAGAGTTAGGTCATATTTAAGAAGAATTTCAATGTTTTCAAAGTACTTTTATTACTATGTACTTTTGCAAACTTTATTACTATGTACTCTTTCCTATGAGGGATATATGGGGAATGCTTTATTGTTGCCATCTTATAGAATAAGAAGTAGAGGGTAAGTGATTTGCCCATCCTTAATCACCAGTTAGATTCTTGAAATTAAGACCTGAATTACCAAGTCTATAAGCTAATATTACAAGCCCAGTGCTTTATCCTCTACTCCACAATAACTCTCAATTGGCAAAAAACAATTGTTTAATTATATATTTATATGTGATGACTCTCAGTATTCCTAAGAGTCAGCCATATTTTTTCAGATAATGGCCATTTCTGTGAACTTAGGGCAAGCTATTAGAAATCATCTTTCTTTTCCCCAAATTTCAAATGTGGACTTTCCTACGCAGTTTCAGACTACTAAAAACCAAAGGAAATAGAAAAGGGAGAATTTTAAAAGCTAAGGAGACATGCTACATCCTTTCCCCTACACATGACTATATGTGTAAAAAATATGATTCATAAGCTGGGTGCTGAGGTAAACAGGACAGGTTTAGTGAACACCAGTCACTAGTTAATTGTCTAAATTGAGCACAAATGGAGCTAGACAGAAACATGGCGCCTATGCATACTCCAAAGGTCTGGGAGGGACCAGTCAAATTTTGATGTTAATCTGGATCTGCACAGCTGATAAAAAGAGATGGGGGCTAGACCCTGACTTCACTGGTAAAGGGAACTCCCAGGTGAGGAAATTCCTTCCACCAATGCAAGCTGGTACCTTCTCCATAACTTACAGTCTTAGGATTGCTTAGAGCACTGAGTGGTTCAGTGATTTGCCCATAGTCACACAGCCAGGATGTGTCTGAGATGGGACTAGATCCCCAGATTATCTTTGTGGGCTTTTTCCAGCACATATGTCACACTGCCTATCATCTGCTAAAAACAGCCAACAATTGCACACTTCCCTCACATATGCATATACCTTGTTTTCCAGTCCTCTTCTGACTTGGACCTATTTTTGCGGGCTGCTCTTTGTTTTTCCTCTAGTCTTTTCTTTTCTTCACTAGCTTGATCTAAAAAAGAGCATTTAAAAACATAAGCAACTCACCAGTTTAGAAACAAAGAAATATTGCAAAAAGTTCACTGGAAAGTCATGAAAAAAATCTGGCACCCATATAAAAATGTTGACCTTGTATGCAGAGAAGAGAGACTCCATTAAGATCTCTGGCTATTCCTTACCTGGCAGAGTATCATCTCTTGGCTGCAACCATCTTTGCTCCTCCCTCCATTCCCCAGGAGAGAGCTGCCTCCTGCAGCTCCCCAATCATTCCTTTAGACCAATAATTCTTAAAGTGCACTTAAGGGAGCTTTGGGGGTTGTTGGAAGGCCCTATCAGAGGGATCTTTTGAGATCCAAACTACTTTCACAATAATAACTAAGGTAGCTTAACTTCTAATATGGTGAGCATTGTTAGATATAATTCATTGAGACAACAGTTTTTTGAAGAGTTTTTAACAATTTTTTATGTGTAAAGAAGTCCTGAGACCACAACGTTTGAGAACTTCTAGGCTTGACCTCTCCATCACCCTTATCCCTCTTGCTCACACTATTTGTTGACTTATATTCTCCCTATGTTAGAGTGTAATCTCATTCAGAGCATGGTTGCTGTTGTACATATCTTTGTATGTTTAGTGTTTTGCATATAGTAAATATTTAATAAATACTGAATTAAATCTGAGGTTTCCTTAAAAGTACTGCTTGGCTTAATAATATGCAGATAACATGGTTGGAAGAAATTTGACAATTTCTAAAATAAAACAAGATTTGATGATTATCATTAATTACTGATCATTCTGGGTATTGTGTCCAGTATAAGATGCCATATTTTTGGAGAAACAATGGCAAGGTGAAGCGTACATCCAATGTAGAAAGTACTCCAAACCGTGCCACAGAAATTCTAGGTAAAGAAAACTGGGGATTAGCTTTCTGTGGAGAAAAGAAGAGCTAGAACAGAAGTATTTGAAGGGCTATAACATAATTAGAATTAGGTTTTTGTTGCTTGTCCCTAGAGGTCATCATTAGGCCAATGAATGAAAGCAATAGGAAAGAAGATTTTAGTACAATTTAAGGAATACACAACTCCTAACAATTACAGTCATTTATGTGGATGTGGAATATAACGAACACATCAAACATGGCTGATGTGTTGGTTGGTTTTGCTAAATTGTTTTTCCTCCTTTTTAAAACCTTTGGTATAAATATAGGCTTACTAAGTTAAGGGGAAGTAGAATATATTCAGAAATTAACTTATGTAAAAGAAAAGTACATCAATGAAGTATTAAATTTAAAACTTTAAAGCAGTCAATAAAAGGAATGAAGGGCTTCAGAAGACAATGAGTTCCTTCAGTCCTGAAAGCTACCAAGCAAATGTTGAATGACAGCTTGTGGTTGATGCTAAAGATAAGATTCATGGTTTGGGCAAGGAATGGATCATGCCATCCATGAGGTCTTTGGACTGCAATTCCAAGATTTATTCTAAGGAACAGACCCTTCCTTTGTCCTTAAATAGGGTTGCCAAGGGAAATAACAAATAATCTCAAAATATATTGCTTCCTGGATGCTGTTATTTCATTGTGTGAATGCTCTTATCAGGGAGCCCATCCCTTCTTTAGGAGTTGATCTTTATCAGTTCCTATGGCCAGAAAAATTTTGGTTACCTGCATTATGGTGATGAGTTTCTGTCTCCAATCCTAACAAAACTAATCACTAAGATACAGAAGTTGTTGATAGACACATACTGAAATCTTTTCCAAGTAAGATTTGATTGAGGTCATGGTCTACTAGTATAAATTGCAACAATTAGGGATCAGCTCCTTCAAACAATGATGCATTGAAGAACGACTTTAATCGAGGATTAAAAAATGTCCTGAAATAATGGATTTTAAACTAGGGATGGAAAGTTTGCTGTTAACTAATTTTTTTTTGTGACTTGTATTTTGATTCCAGTCATATGGAATGTACTTAATTATTAACAAAGTCACATTTGTAATGAATAATTCCATACATTAATAAAATTCATTTTAAATTTAGAAAGTATTTTGAAATACTGCAATTATACTAAGTGTAATGCTTTAAAAATATCCAGGAAATAAGAAAAGAGTAGGTCCCTAATGATGTAAATAATCAGTAATATTACATTTCCCCAAATAAATTAATGTTTTCAGAAGTTACCTATTTCTCCATTCTCCATTGCTCTTATGTCAGGTCGTAACCTGCAGTCAGTCTTAGGAATAACACTCTCCATTTCTTTATCTACTTCATTCAAAACCATAGCAAAGCTAGTAAAATTATACATCTGAAAGGAGGGAAAAATTGCAAATTACAAAAAGTAAAATTATTCATAGGAAGAAATATCTTTAAAACACAAAGACAAATCCCTAACATGTGATATTTCCTCAGACACTGTAATGCTTTCTTGTTTAAGAATTTTAAATCAGAGGATTCACTTCTAAGTTCCTTAATTTAAATTAATTCACTTAAGGGTGTCAGCCTCATATAGATCTGAGGTCAGTCTTTCTATCCCCAGCACTATAGTGCTACGGGACAGAGTAAACATTTAATAAATGCTTCTTGATAGGTACACCAAAATTCTGACCCAAATTCTCCCCCCAAAAATGACAGTTGAAATTTCTGTATTGCTTTAAAGATTTGCAAAGTCCTCTAGGGAGAGATGGGAAACAAACATTTAGTAAGCAAGCTTTTATTAAAATTATATGCCTGGAATATCACTTCATTTTGTCCTTATAATAATCCTGGGAGATAGATAGTAGCATTATCCCCATCTTATGAGGAGGAAACTGAGACAGGTGGAGGTTGGGTGACTTGTCCAGAGTCACACAGATTGTAAGTGTTTGAGGCCAAATTTAACCTTCAGGTCTTTTTGACTCCAGGCCTGATGGTCTATCTGCTGCACCATGACACATTATATCACGTGAGTCTCCTAATTATCATGGGAGATAAAGGCTATTATAATTTTTATTTTATATATGAAGAAAAAGAGGTTCAGAGATGCAGATGTCCTCATCCAGGATCCCATTGGCAGGAAGCTTATGAAGTCTGACACCAATTCAGCTATCCCTATGCTGTCGTCCCAAAGTATATAGACAGTAATCAGGTAAAGCATTTACATTTCTTCTTCTTCACTAGAAATCACTCTTTACTTTCAAGCTAGTGGCTTGTTCATATGTGTTGAGTTGCTAAAGCCAGACAAATAGCATGATCAGAGCTGGCCTGTCTTTTCCACTGGGCCAACTTTCATCAAGGCCAAAGGGCCTTTTCCACCTAAATGTCAAAGTGTATGAAATTCTACTTTTGGAGATTCATTCACTGTCTAGTTGATACAATAAAAACTATCTTAGGAAGTCTTACACGTTAAATATTTGGTGAGGCAGTTTGGTAGAGGGATACAGTCCCAGATTTGGGGCTCAAGAGACAGGGGCTCAGATTCTGCCTCATATATTTACTAGCTTTGTAACGCTGGAAAAGCCACTTAAGTTCTCTGTACCTCAAATTTTTTGTCTGCAAAATGTGAGGTTTAGAGAGTAGGCAGAAATCATGGTCTGACCTGTGCAGAGTTGGGAGGCCTTGGAGCTATCCTCCAGAGCAAAACACTTCCTGGGATGACATGCACACTTTCAGAATCTGGCAAAGGCATTTCATCTGGTTCCTCAGAGGTGCCCATCTGTAAGAAGCAAACAGATGAGCACAATTTACATGCAACTTTACCTTTTGGAATTTTACTATAGGTTTATTCAGTATTTTAACTATTTCTTTTTTTGATAGTATTTTATTCCCTTCCCCCCCCCCCCAGTTATATGTTAAGAAAAATTTTAGCATTCATATCTACAATAGTCTGAGTTTCTAATTTTTCTCTTTCTCCCTTCCTTCCCCTTTTCCAAAGATGGTGGCAGTTTGATATGGTTTATACATGTACTATAATGTGAAATAATATTTTCATATTCATCAAAGTTGTGAAAGAAGAAATAGATAAAAGGAAAAAAAAAGAGAAAGAATAAAGTTAAGTGGAAAAAAATGCTTTGATCTACATTCCAGATTCATCAGTTCTTTATTTGTTTATGGATAGTGTTTTCCTTTGTAAGTACTTTTTACTTGTTTTGAATCACTATGTTCCTGAGAAGAACTAAGAAAATCATAGTTTATCATCACATAATAATGCTAATCCTGTGTATGATGATTTCCTGGTTCTGCTCCTTTCATTTTACTTTTCAGTTTTTCCAGGTTTTTCTGAAATCTGCCTGTTCATCATTTCTTATTGCATGATGGTGTTCTGTTACATTCATATATCAGTGTTTTTTTTTCAGCCATTCTGTAAGCACTGATTCTCTTTGATTTTTTTATGATCTCTCTGGGATACAGATCTAATAGTGGTATTGTTGGGTCAAAAATATGTAGTATTATAGCCCTTTGAGCATAGTTCCAAATTACTCTCCAGAATGGTTGGATCATAGCTCCATAATTCCTCAATTTTCCCACATCTTCTCCAACATTTATCACTTTCCTTTTTTATCATATTGGCCAATCTGATAGATGTTAGGTGGTATCTCAAAGTTGTTTTAACATGCACTTCTCTGGTCAAAAATGATTTAGAGTACTTCTTCACATACCTATATTTAGCTTTGATTTCTTCATCTGAAAACTGCCTGTTTACATTCTTTGATAATTTATCAATTGACGTATCTTTAACTATTTCAAAACACTCTTATAAAATTAATTTTATCTGTCAGGTACCCTTTTAAATGTCATCTCTTCTAAACCTCTAGATTGTAAGCTCCTAAAGAGCAAGGACAATGTTTTCATTGGCTTGTTCAACTTCAGCACTTAGCAGATAAGTGATTAATAAACATGAGTTAAAATGAATATTAAGTATTTTTTAAACTAAGTATAACACTGAATATTTACTGAATACTGCTCAAATTTGGACAAGTTAATAATTGGGACATTTGGGGACTGTAAAATAGGATCCCTATCCAAGGAGTTAGTATAAATCAAAGTCACTCCTTTTTCTAAACTACCTCCCATCTACTCCCCTTTCATAATACTTCACTTGTATCTCTCCTTATTAATACATTATACTTTGTATGATTAAATCTAACAAGTATTAGGTAACTTCTACACAAGACAATGTACTTAAGTGTTCATACAAAAAGAAAAAAAGAAAACAAGAAACAACTTCTACTTTTCAAGATTTTATTATTTAAATATAAAACTTTTTCTTAAAAATATAGTGGTTATATATAATGGATAAATATAAGGTTATAATATGACAAAAGCACGTGAAAGGTACAAAAACTATCCTTTGTGTAACAGAGGTTAGAATCAATTACCCTCATGTATAGTTTTGGTGGGGTTAATTATCCCTCTACTATTGGTCCATTTTCCTGATTCAGCCTCATCCCAGATTTTAAGATGATCAAAGTATACTTTGAGATTTCCTTATTTATAAAAACTTAACATCTTTTAAAATAATCATTTAGCTTTGAATTCCTACCCCAGTTTATTAAGTATTTTTTATTTAATAAGAAGGAGAAACCTCTCTTCCAATAAACTTATATTCATCTTTATATGTAAACCTCCCCAACCTGCTAGGCTTATATAACCGAAAAGTTACAGCCTATACTACTTATTGTAAGTATTTAACAACAAATTTAATATAATAGCTGTGAAAAAAATCATAACCCAGAATCACTATAACTTTTTTAATCATCACTATAACTATTGATCCTCTCAATTCTGAAAACATAGGTTTACCAATTAAAATCTTTTCTCAAAAAAAAAAAAAAAAAAACCTTCATAGTAACAAGATAGAGTTCATTCAGGAAAGCAGCTCTCTTTATTTTGTTTCATGTAGCCTCTCTTAATTAAGTCAGTCAGAAAACATTTATTAAGCTCCTATATGTGTCAGGAACTGTGCTAAGTCCTGGAAACACAATAAAAACAAAAAGCCTTTGATTTTGTAGAATTTCCAATCTAATGGGGGACACTTACATAGATTGCAAACAACTATGTATGAACTTATATGTAGACCAGATGGGAAATAGTCAATAGAAGGAAGAAAAACATTAGGTTTAAGAGGATTAAGAAAGGTTTCCTCTAGAAAGCAAGATTTTAGCAGGAACTTGAAGGAAACCAGGAGGTGGAGATGAGAAGGGAGGGGAGTACATTGCAAGTGTGAGAGACATGATAGCTGAACTCTCATCTCTCAAAAAATTCTATTCCCTTTTAAAGGGTGAGTATGCTCCTTTTCTATGAGAGAAACTATTGAAGTTGTATAAATACAACTATTGTTGTATTTATAAACGAAGGGATCATAGCATATGATTTCTAAAGTCATTCTATTTCTAAATCTCTAATGATGATGATGATGATAATGAGAATAAATAATTACAGTTCAGAGGCAGAAAAAGATAAGTGCAGACTAGAATATTTTTGCAAAATTCTTACAGCATGGTTAGATATGGCTCAATGTCTCATTTTATTAACTTTTTCTTTTCTATAAGGAAGGGGCTCTATTTGTGTGTGGATTCGATGATACATGGAAATACATATATTATATATACATATGTATGTATACATATGTACTTTCTTATTTAGACATGTTTGTTTATTGAAATGGGCAGAAAAAATGATATTTATGTGAGAGTTCAAGAGAAGCAGCTCCTTAGAAAAGAAATATTTACTTATGGTAAAAAATGACCAGAGTATCTTTTTCTCAGCAACTCATTTACTTATAACTTATTTGGATTTTAAGAGTGATCAGAAACTCTGAAAACTAGAATGCTTTGGCAACTACAGGACAACTGTCCATTGTGTAGCTACAGTGAAACTGGCAGAAATGCGAATTGCGGGTTTTTATCCTAAGGTAGAGGTGAATCATTTCAAACCAGTGGGTGCTACTTTGTTTAAAGCCAGGGTCAGTGAATATGATATGACATAACATAACAATCAATAAAATATGCAAGTGGTTAAGCCTTTATTTTTGGATAGACTTGGAGAAAGGCAGAGGGTTCAGGAAGGAAAAGCATGATCCATTTGTAGGAGTTCCATTTAAGGAGTCAGAATAGAAAATAATGAGGTCATTATGTGTATACCTTGTGAAATCTGTTAATTATTTTATAAACACACTTTTTAGAAACAAAAAACAGGCTGCTTATATTCCAATTCTAGAAAAAAGTCAAGAATAAGTTTGAAACTTAGTTTCACAAATGGGGAGACAAATTCTGACAGCTGAGATGGAAGGAAAGTTTTCAAATACAATAGCTATTAAAACAATTTCCAACTATATCTTTTTGACAAATTAGTCATCTCATATCTGCTAAGAGATGTCCCAATTGATGAAGTCACTATCTTTCTTGGTTGCCCATCTATTTTTATAAAATTCTGACATTTAGTTTTCTCACTTCTATTAAGCCACACAGTTGTGCTCCTGTAATGATTTCCTAAGTCTTTTCTTAAGACCATGCACAAGATATCCCATCCCTCTTTCAAGTGACTTCTTTAACATCAAGGTCAAAAGATCTATGATTTCATTTCTGTATGATGATGCATTAATGCAGACTGAAATCCCTCTCTACGGGACTCAGTCAAAGGTCTTCTTGATTTATTGTGTGCAAAAAATAAATAAATTTGACCAAAAAACTCCTTAGCTAGGAAGATCTTTAGGGGACAGAAAGATATGGAGTCCCAACCTGTATTCTGACAATATAGCCTTCAAGAGTGCAAGGATCAGTTTTATGCCAGGAGGAAGGATCAGAGCAGTAAGACACTGGTTGATTTGTCCATTCTGTCCTATAGTCACTGGACTATATGCATTATTTCTCTCCACTTCCTTGGCCTGATTGCAGAGACACATAGAAAGCTACTATTTGGTGAAATAAACTGGCCAGGTGTTCTGCTGTGGGCCTTGTAAAATCTGGCCCTACTGGTATCTGACAGCTGACTTTGAATTTAGCTCATTCAAAGAGATCTAATTCTCTTTAATGGTATTTAAAGAAGCTAGAGTGCTAAATTTGGGAGTCACAAAGATGTGAGTTCAAATTTCCCTCAGTCAACTCAGTGACGTGGGAGAAGTAACAATTATGAGGATCTCAATTCATTTGTTAAATGTGGATAATAATAATAATAATAATAATAATAATTAAATATATATATATATATCTCACAGTAAGTTGTGATGAAGGCCACATGAGATAATACACACACACATACGTATATAAAGCACTTTGCAAGCCTTAAAATGTTATATAAATATTAGCTAGTTATTATTTAGCAATATATTCAGAAGGGTTATGTCTCTACCCAGCACTGTTAAACAAAAACTCTTCAAAAATTAGAAGGCAACTAATATCGAAGAGACAGAATTCAGAAAATACTTTGCTGTTTTGAAAACTATCTCTCTTCTTGATACCAGCTCATCAGACCTGAACAAACAACCTTTTGGTTACTATTTGGCTTCAAATCTCTCTTCTGCCGGAAAGAAATTTGCTAACTTTCTGATTATCATTGCTGATGTCTTATAGGAGAAAATTCTGTTCCATGAGATTAATTTTCCCCAGAATATTAATTATTTCATCAAGAGGAAGGTCTAAAAAAGAGAATGGCAACAGGACACTAAAGCTAATTCACCTCTGTGATTATTATACTCATTATTTATAGAATAAAAGACAATAGAACGGCATTCGTTAACTATGAAAATAAATTTCAAGAAAAGCTTTATAGTTTAAGAACTTCAAATTTTAAAATAAAATACAAAACTTCTGTTAGGGAAAATTAACATCTCTTTAACATTTAAAGTATGAAGCATGTCAGCTACAGGCACTCACAATGAGAAAGAAAGTAAAATTACTATCTATTTTCTTATCTTATATCTACTCATTTCCCCCCCAAACAACAGATTACTATGGATTACTTCCTCTATTCTCTTCCTCTGCTGCTGAATGGTACAATAGGAAGTCACATGACTGTGCTCATATATCCTCACCAAATTTATATTATATAATCTCAAGTGGGCTCCCAACTGATACAACACTAATCCTTTTTTGCTTCCCTGACTGATATTTAATCCTAATTCCCACAGCATCTATTTCAAATCTCTTTTCTTCTCAAGCCTCTCACACCACCTGCCCTCTCAGCAAAAGACCATGTTTCATACTTCACTGAAGACACTGAAGTGATTTGTCTTAAACCTTTTCTCCACTTTTACCTCTCAAATTCCCCCCAAAACACTCTTTACCCTCTTTTTATTTGACTTAGTCTTGGAGAAAGAGATGAGTGACTCTTCTCTTTGCCCAGGACAACCATTTTCTTTTGTGTCCTGAATGTCAATTGTTGTCCCCTGGATCAGATTCTCTTCCTAAATTTCAGTCTCTTCTTATCCACTAGTTCCTTCCCTACTAGTTACAAACATGCCCTGATTTTCCAAATTCTTAGGAAAACCTCATTTGATTTTCTACATTCTCCCCATCCCCATCCTTCCCAAGCTCTTTCACAGCCAAATTCCTAAAAACAAAACAAAACAAAAAAACTCTCTAGACTCACCCATTCCATTTTCTTACCTCTTATTTCTCAATTCATTGCAATATGTTTTATGACCTCATCATTAACCAAATTTTCTCTCTCACAGGTTACCAAGGAGCTCTTAATGGAAACATTCAATGAACTTTCTTTCTATTGCTCTCTCTTAGGTGCTCTTCTGCCTGTGTTTCTGTGGATGTTTCTCCTCCATCTCTCTGATTCTTCTTTCTCATTCTCCTTTGCTGGATTACATCCACATCTTGATTCTTGTGTATGGGCACTTTGAGAGCCCTGTTCAATCTACATTCATCCTCTTAGAAATCTCATCAATTTCATGGATTCCCCTATCATTTACATAGAAAACTAACAGTTCTATTTAGTTTTAATCTCTTTCCTAAACTCTAGTTCCATCTCACCAATTGCCTATTGGTCCCACTAATTGTGCCATAGGCTGTTCAAACTCAATATTTCCTAAGAGAATTCATCATCTTTCAATCTTTTTTTTTTTTTTTTTTTTTTTGCTGAGGCAATTGGGGTTAAGTGACTTTCCCAGGATCACACAACCAGGAAGTGTTAAGTGTCTAGAGCCAGATTTGAACTTAGGTTCTCCTGAATTCAGTGCTGGTGCTCTATCCACTGCACACCTGGCATCTTTCAATCTTAACTTTGATACTTTTTTAGGGGTGCCACTCTCCTTCTAGTCATTTATGTGCACAAACCTCAGAATCACCCTTAATTCCTTGTGCTCCATCTTTCTACCTATCCAATAATTTGACAGATCTCACTGTTTCTCCCTATGTCATCTTCCTCGGCTCCCTCAGGTACCAGTCTAATTCAGGTCTTTCTGTTGTCTCTCCCTTCTCCCACCCTTCTTCCACACAGCTGCCAAGAAGAGATTCATAAAACAAATGTCTAATCTCATCCCTCTCGTGCTCCAGTAATTCCCTCTTACCTCTAGGATAAAGTACGCACTTCTGTGTGGTAGTTAAAGTTCTCTGTGAAAACAGTCCTGCATTACCTTTGCAAGTTTATCACACATTATGCTCCTTCATTCACTCTATGTTCTCCATTTCTCATACAGCACCTTCTTCCTCTTGCCTCCAAATTACCACAAGCTGAATACCTTCCCCAACTTTCCCATTCTGTATGTGCTTGTTCCTTTTCTCATCCTCAGCCTAAGTACCACTTACTAGAGGAAGCCTATCTTGCCCCCCCCCCTCCAGTTGCTAATAGTCTTTCCTCTAAAAATTATTTCTGACCTACATATATATCTGCTTTTCTCTGTACAGAATCCAAGATCCTTAAAGCAAACATGGTTTGGTTTTATCAGAGTCTATGGCTATACCTGGAAAAATGCTGGTTGGTACCTACATACTTGTTGAATGAATCAACTTTTCCATTTCAGGGTCAATTAGATAAAAGCACAACTTTTGATCGATCTAAAACGTTTGATAAAAAAAGATGAAAATCATGCCCATTTGGGGGCGCATTCTAATGTATTAAGCCTAAGGCATTTTAGGCTAAAATGTATATGCTAGAAAAAAGATCCAAGAAAACAACTCTTGTAGCAAATAGAAATCTCTGGGAATACAACTTTATACATGGCCCCACCACGTCTCTCCTGTGAAGAGAACAAGGCGTGCCTGATGATAGTGTCTGACATTGCTACGAATGTGCTGTCACAAAAGTCACCTGTTTGCTGCTTTTCTTCTCATCTGCATTTTTCTTGTCATTCTTCTTACACGCCTCAAAGGTGGCAGGATCCACACTGTACAAGCACTCTGTCCACTTCCCGTAGAGGGCCCGTAGCTTCTTTTTGCTGTAAAAAGAGGCTAGCATCAGTTACATTTAAAAAAGACAGAAGGACCCAGAGAGAGGACTGGGGGGAGGGGGAGAGGAAAAGGTTGCAACATAACATTTTCACTTTTTTTGTTGTGATTTGCTTGAAATTTATTTTCTTTTTCATCTTTCTTCCTTTTTGATCAGATTTTTCTTGTGCAGCAAGATAATTATATGAATATGCATGCATATATTGGATTTTTACCATGTTTAACATATATTGGTTTACTTGCCATCTAGGGGAAGGGAGGGAGGAAAGGGAGAAATTGGATTGCAAGATTTTACAAGGGTCAATAGTGAAAAATTATTCATGCATATGTTTTGAAAATAAAAAAGCTTCAATAAAAATAAAAAAGACAGCAGGTGAACATTTCAACTTCTTGACAACACTCTTTGTAAATTTATCTCACAACTGTTTTAATGTGGAAGCCTATTTCCCATTTACTTCATAATTAAAATAGGAATATTACCTTTTATCCTGAATGTAGCCTTCCACTTTGTGTAATTCCTTTCCAAAAAGGCCACATGGCTTGAAGTTTAATATACATTTCTCTCCAGTCCTAAGATAAAGACATCACATTTAGATGACTATCTACATTTATTGGATAAAAATTTATAAAGAACATGACACAGAATGAGGTAAATTGCCTCCAACCAACTTACTTGTATAATAATACCAAATGTTGAATAATAAGGTGATACAAGCAAGAAATTAGATGCAACTTGACCTATTTGTTGCCTATAATAACTCTTCCTCCCATTGATATAACAGAGTTATAAAAAAGTTTATTCACAATTTCTGAGGCAATCAGTGCAATCATATTATCTCCATTTTGTAGCTAAGAAAATTAAGGCTCAGAGAAGAGGCAAATGTCCGTGATCACAACATTATCCAAGGGTGAGAGTCTGGATTCAAACCCTGGGTCCTGACCCTGCCAAATTCAACCTTCTTTCCACTCCTACTATGTCACTATTTGTTTCTTTGATAATTCATCAATTTCCACCATAGTTACTCTTCTTTTCTTTTCCTTTTTTTCATAGTTACTCTTTTTAAAAATCTAACAATAACAATAGATTTTATTTATACAGTACTTTGAGCTTTTATAAATATTATCTCCTTAGGAATCAATTGCTACAATCTGTTCATTTCACAGATTAGAAAACTGAGGCTCAAAAAAGTGAATACTCATTCACTATCACAGATTCATTCATTCATTCATTCATTCATTCATTCATCAAGCATTTCTTAAGTGCCTGCTGTGTCCCAGGCACATTTCAGTTATTCTTATCAGAAACTCACAAAACTCCATTAGCTGCTTTAAAAGAACATGTATGTGGATTCCACTGCAAAAGTCTAACTTACTTATGGTTTGTTATCTCCATGTTGCCATACTGCTCAATCCAGAGTTTACCCACAATAATGTTATGTACACAGCAAGTAGGATTTGTCCACGTATAGGCTTCATTGTGCCTAAAAAAGTAAAGGAGGAATAGGACATTATTATATTGTTGTTTGACTTAGTTAATAAACCACTGGCTTATAAAGAAAGATATAATACAAATAACAAAGTGTCTTCTAAATGATGTAGCCTAAGAAGTTTAAAACTAGCACCCAATAAAGGTTAAAAACAACAACAACAACAAAAAACTCCACCCCATTAGCTTTCAATAAAGAATTATTTATTAGTATTTGAATTTTTTATGAATTTAGTGCAAATGCCATTATGCAGGCTGAGAAAACTTAAGCCTTCCACAATGTCATTTAACAACCAAGTGATATACATAAAATATTTTCTTGAAAAGAAAACAAAATTAGTTTATGGAAATGATTATAGATTCTATTGTAAGATTTATATGTCAAGGATGCCTTGATAAGAAGGAAGTTTCCATATATATCAAAGTACTTAAAGTGGTACTTTTTTGTGATAACAAAGAATTGAAGACAAAGTAAATGACCACTGAATGAGGAATGGCTAAGAAATGTGGAACATAATTGTAAAAGAATATTATTGTGCTGTTAAGGAATGATGAGTATGAATACAGAGAAGCATAAAAAGAGCTATATGAACTGATGCATATTGATGTAAGCAGAGACAAGAAAACAATATATCACATGAGTAAGACAACAACAACAAAAAAATCAAAGTGAACACTGAAAAAAAAAAAAGAAAAAGACTCTTCAAAAAAAAAAAAACTATGAAAAGACATAATAATAATATAGCTTTAATATAATATAGCATAATAATAACTCCTTAGCAGAAGTGGGAAGTCTATGAGTATAAGTTTTAGACTTTTATTTTTAGTATACTGAATAATTAAAGGATCTATTATGCTATGAAAGATTGATATTGGTATTGGGCAGTGAAGCTGTTATTTTCTTTTGGGAAATATTATTGGTTATATGGGATAGCTCTCAGGGGTTGAGGATTAGGGAACTAGAGGAAATTATGGTGATATTAAAAAACTAGAACGTATATTTAAAAAGAAATGATTTCGTACATATCCAATATTTAAATAAACTAGTAACATGCCTAAGCACTTAGTGTGCAAAAAGATAAAATGGAACATACATTAATGTGTATTCTGAAAACAAATTTAGATTATAGGAATAATTCTAAAGTTTCCTCAAACTTTAAATTAAACTATTATCACTGATTAAAAAAGGTTTGTATGAAAATAACTAGAAGTTTACATCCCCTCCTCAAATGCAAATGAAGTAGAAAACTGGAACAAGATCCCAAAAGGCTTTCTAAACAAATTTCAAAATAGCTCAGTAAACAAAGCAGGAAAATTTTGGTGCATTGCAAATGCTCCTTTAAAAAAAGCACAGATTAGTACTTGAGCTTGATTTTACCATAATTTTTCGTCTGATTTGTAAATATTCTTTTAGAAGAGGAAAGGAAGCAGAAGATGGATTAGATCATCCTTACAATACTTTGTAATTCTAAAATTCTATGCTTTTGTTAGATATTCTGAAACTATTTTTTACAATTAGTAAACATGTGAAATGATGACAGAACTTAATTCATTTAGAAAAATGGCAGATTACAGGCTTAAACACTGTTACAATCATTTACAAAGGTTGTTTGGCAAGATTTGAGAATACGTTTATGACTATACATTATAACACTGACGAATTCCATTTTTAAAAATATACAAACAACACTGTTCACATTGCATGAATCTAATTGTGGTAATTTAACCAAAGAAATTGCAGTTAAAAAAACTACGACATCTAATCTAAGTAAATCTAAATTCAGGATTCTAAAGCATGAATCCCAACTATAGTATTCCCCATAAGTGGCTGGCCAGTCTCTATTTAAACTGTTTCATTCCTGGGGAATCCAATACCTCCCAGGGTTAGACTGTAATTTTTTTGGGACAGTTCTAGGTATTAGGGAGTTTTTCCTTCTGAAAACTTCTTCCCTTTAAAGTAAAGGAGAATCAAGTTAATCCCTGTTTCACATATCAGTCCTTCAAAGATTCAGAGAAGCCAGACACAATGAAATTTGTCAATATCTCTTCTAGAATGTGATCCCTAGAATAAGAAAAAAAATACTCTAGTTTTGGCAGAATGGATTTCCTCCACCATATATAGATTCTATTTCATTTAATATAGAATAATAGTGAATTTCCTTTTATACATGAATTAGGTTGTTTTCTTTAAATGAATAATTTTTAGTTTTAAAAAATGTGTGCATGTGTATGAGCACATGTGCATGTGCATAGGGAGACTAATGACATCATATCAACTTACTCAAGAAGCTCCAAAGTGATGGTTCCCTTGGGTTCAGCTTCCACACTCTTACCCCAGAACTTGAGTTTGGGATAAATTGATCCATGAAAGATAAAGTCATTGTTTAATCCTTCAGCATGAAATGCGCTCACTGGAGGATGATGGCTCACTTGCTCTGAGATAAGTCTGAATCCAAGATCATCTCTTCAAGAATGAAAAAAAATACTGTAAGTTAAACTTGTTCTGTAATGATATTATTTCAGTCACTTATGTAAAGGAAAGCACAAAATCCAGGCTGAAGATAATTAGGTTTGAGTCTTGATTCTAACTCTTACTAGCTGTGTAACTTGAGGCAAGTGACTTAAACATGTCATAGTTTCCCCACCTATGTAATAGATATAATAGACTTTCTGTTTCACAGGCATGTTAGCAAAGTGCTTGGTAAACTATAAAATACTCCATTATTAGATACTGACATTTCTGATATAACTATTTTGTGACTTTAAAAGATATTACTAAGCAAATAAATCAATATTATAATCCCGATGTACAGAACACCACAGTAGTAACAAAACCATAGTAGCATTTTCAAAACTGGTGAATTCAAGACCCATTTTCACATCTACTACTCTTCATATCAAAGTTATTATTAACATATAAATGTGTGGGGAAAGTGATGCTACCTATAGAAATTTAAAGCCTGACACTTCAATCTGTAAAATTTTCTATGGGGAGAAAAATTAAACAAGATCAAGATATTTATTTCTAGTTTAAAAAGGCAGGGACTGGCATGAGAGGTAGAGGAGAAAGGAAGTGCATGTGTGAAATGTGAACATCAAGAAAGATTCCTTCGTAAACCACACAAATATGCCAGAAAACAAAGCATGAGGAATTAAATACAATTATATTTTTGTTCCTATTATATGCATAGCTGCACATACTAAATGTGATTTTCTATGTTTTTGAAAAATTAATTTGATTAACAGAGCAGGTCTAAGGAAGTACAACAAATCTCAAGGACCCTCAATAGTTAAATGACAATTTCTTCTTTTTGAACTTTAATAGCATACTATTCCCTAATATTAGTTAAAATAAATTCTTTTAAGTCATTTTAGTGTTATCAACAAAAGTTTTTGTTTAAGTAAAGTTCTGAGTTGTTCCCTTTTCCTAGAAGGCATTAAAATTACCTTTTGGCTCAAACTAAAATTTTTTCTTAAGAAAATGGTTTAACAATTTAATTCTAAAGTCACAGATTCTAAAGGCCAGATTATGTAGGAAAGTCAGGCAACACTTCATTAATAAAAGGAAAAAAAGGAATTGTATAAAAACAAACCAGAAGTTATAAAGAAAACTACATTCAGAAAGAATCAGCCATATCCCACCAACTATATTTAAATGTAGTGACAGAGATATCTTACCGGACTAATTCATATGTTTCTCCAAGCAGTGGGTTGAAAGGCTTCCCTGTGCGTTCCCATTGAGAAGCAACAGCAGATACAGCAAATGCGGCTACACACTATGGAACAAAACATTAGTTCAAGCCAAAAATAATCTCATACTCAAGAATCAAGGTTTCATTTACTATATATACTATGGTTATTTTTTTTATTGGTATGTTTACTCTGAATTCTCAAAACCTTTCCTAACACCTAGACAGTTTGGACAATGGCACTAGTGGTATACACAAAAAAGTTTTTTAAAGTAAAAATTACTTTGATCATCTACCAGTGATTTTCTATCTAAACTCTAGTGTTATGATCTCCCTCAAAGTGTCCTAAATTATTTGAAGAACTTGATGTAAATTGCAAACCAACATTTTGCTTTAATTTTTTTTTTTTAAATCATGATCTAAACAATAGTTAGAAAGATAAGGGAATGTGGTAAAACTGAAAAAATAAAATTAAAAAAAGAACCCATAGAGTATTAGTTCCTAAGAGGATTAGAATAATAAAGCTATATAAAGGAAAGGAAAAAAATGGATTCTGTATATATATATATATATATATATATATATATATATATATATATATATATATATATATATCTCAGAAGACTATGTGGTACTTTGCAGAAAAATAATAGGGTATCCAATATACATCAATGCTTTTGTTCAGATTGCAGCATACTTAGCTGTGAGAAAGAGTCTTTACAAGTCTTGGTAGTATGGAGAGGAGTTTAGGGGCATATTGAGTAAAAATCTGCCGAATGCTGCATATATTTAGAACCACTAATGTATCCTGGTAACATTCAAAGAACATGTAGTTAATTCCTGTTTTAATTTCTTTTTTTTTTTCAATGACAGGATGAGATTCAGAGTTATTAGGGATCTTAAAAATCATCTAGTCCACCCCTTTTTTTAACAGATGAGGAAGGAGTCCAATAGACGTCCATACCTATAATGCTATAAATAATGAAGACAGAGCTGGAATTGAAGCCTCTTATCTCCAAATCCAAGGCTCTTCTCACTATAGCGTATCGTTCAAGGCATCCAAAAAAATTATTAGTTTTAACCAATGGGGCAACCCAGTTTCACCTAATAAATATGATTATGTATTCATTTTCTGAATATCTAAGAACAGATTATGTGACATTGTAAATCTCTAGATAATTTTCTTCAATATTAGATATTTAATTCCACATATATAACTTCATCTTCTATCTAAGTATAAATAAGTAAAAGACATGCTAGAGAGTCAAATCTGTTGCTTATCAATGATTTCAAAAAGATTGCTAGTTATAGAAGGCACAAAATAATGGCTTACCTTTAAAGTTCCTTTTATTTACCTTAGTGTAAAACATAAATATTATCCACATTGTGCCACTCTAAATTAACGTATATTCTGGAAAGAACCATTTCCTGGGTTGCAATTATGTGTTTGGTTTCATTTTCCCAAACCAGACCAAATTGAGAATTAAAAATGGGAGCAGTGTCTCCTTGTATACTTTTACTGTAATGGGATGATCTAGCAGTGATTTTTATGCTACTAATAAACCTAGTAGTTATATTAGAGGAGGCTATAACAGTGTTTCTGCTCTTAAAATATTAAATACATTATTATAGATACTTAACCAAAAGATAAAAGAACATATATGATGGTTTACATTGCCCTTTAGAGAGCATATTCCCAGGGTCAGGCACAATTTCTGGCATGAAAAAGACACTAAAAAAGTAAATGTTGATTTATTTTGATAGTTCCAGAATAAGTTTTTTTTCAAGAATATTTTTCTTTTAGCTTATTGTAAACTGTTTATAAAAGAATGCGTTTTATATGCTTTGGATACACAGAACCAATACAAATCAATGATTACATACTTGCATCCTTTCAACTGCATCAGAAAGTGCACTGGCTTTGTGGATGAGGTACGTATGTTCCATATATTCAGTTAGTCTCTGCAGAAAACTCAAAGGTTCATTAAATATAACTGGCATCGTGATCTTGGACAGCTCCTATTTAAAAATAAGATTAAAAAGTTGGGTTTTAGAGTTAGATCTCTCTAGAAATTGGCTCTAGCATAACACCTAGCACATGTTAGGTGATTAATAAATGTTTGTTGAATGAAAGAATAAAGAGAAATGCTGAACTAGAAAAATTATTATAATGGTAATGAGCTGGAGTACAAGAACCACAAGTTTAAAAATATTTTAAACTATGAGAAGTAAAATGCTGGGCATTTGGTGGAAACTCAGTAAAAAATGTGCTGATGATCAAATTGGTCTGTTTAACTTGAATATTTTTAGGACCTAATGAATTCAGATAAATCTCTGGTGCACATATTCCACACTTACTAATGAACCACTGAAAACTATGAAAAAGGGCAGTTCAAAGTTAGTTTTCTAAATACAGTAGGAATATCTCTTCTAGGCTCGCAACTCTGCAAAGCCAAAGGAGGGAGAACATTTGAGGCATAGGGAATAGTTTTTGCAAAGAGGTAAATCCAGTAGATGAAGTAGTAAGGCTAATATAAGCAAGTAGACCATCTTGGCTGGACCACAGAGCAAGGAGGAAAAGATTATTATGTCAAGAAAAGGAATAATAAGTAATAAGTAGACAAGAGCCAGATCATGAATGAGTTTAAGTGGGAAATAAAGGAAATTTTATCTCTGAGGCAATAGGAAGCCCACTGCAATTTACTGAGCAAGGGAACAGCATAAAGGGAACAGATCTAGGTTTCAGGAGTATCATTTTGGCAGCTCTGTCTGTGGAAGATTTGGGAGGGGACAGACCTGAAACAGGAAGGCCCATTAGAAACACCTATGATAATCCAGACTAGAGAGTCTCAAGTAGGGTGGTAGCCATGAGAATATAACTAACTGAAGATATACTAAAGATAGAATAAAAACTTGTCAAGTGATTGGATATAGAGATGAAAGTGAAAAATTGATGATGCCTGAGATTGTGACTCCTGGATGATTTAAATAGTGGTTTTCACCTCAATGAATTCTGTTTTGAACATGTTAAGTTTGACATGCTGTACTCTAATTTAAAACATTCAAAAGTTAGTGGTGGCACACTAAAGCTCAGGAGAAAAGAAATGGGCTAGACCTAGAAATCTGGAAGTCTGCTATATAAAGATATTAACTGAATTCACAGACCCTGATAAGACCATTAGGAGGAATAGAATGAATAAATATAAGGCCCAAGGCAAAGACTTGTGATGAACTGAAAATAGATATACAGATATGGATGAAGGGGTGGGGAAAGGAAGAGAAAATTGGAACACAAAGTTTTGCAAGGGTTAATGTTGAAAAATTATCCATGCATATGGTTTGAAAATAAAAAGCTTTAAATAAAAAAAAAAGAAGGCTGAGGAGTTGGAGAATAGAATGAGAAGAGCAGTAAATCCTAATTACACCAACTAATAATAATTTTTTGTTGAATAAATATAGGAATTTTTATTTTTGGTTAGTTTATGCTCTAATTGTCCATAAAGAAATAAATGTAAAATGTTTTAAACCTTAAGATGTTATATAAATGTCAGCTCTTTTTATAACATTCATTTGTATTGTTTGCCATTGTTTTCATATATTAGTCTTTTGACTCCTTAATTATACTTTATATTCCTTGTGGAGTATCATTCTTCTCCTCTATTCCAGGTAGGACTCAGCAAGTGGTGGGCACATAATAGGTACTAAATAAATACAATGAGTACAAAGTAAAACTCCTTCATGATCATTATTGTGCTTATACTTCATAACCAAGCATTATAAAATTATTACACAAATTGGTGGAGTAAAAAATTAGGGAAAAATTCTCTGTTCCCAATGCTACAGAATCTAAGTTATGTTATGGTGCAGAAGTCTTTTCCAATGCACAAAAGAAGTGGCTAGAAAAAGGAAGGTAATATAAAGAAGAGTAAATATGATTGGAAGCTTAGATACTGGCCTAAATCTAAATTATGAGCTGCAAAGTTCTCTAAATAGAATTTTGACATATTACTGTTCAAGAAGTGTACTTGCTCAGCACCTTGGACAAGTACCTAGACAGTCTAGAAAGCAACTGTGCTTATTATAAGTGCAGTTCAAGAAGAAAATAAGATAAAAGAAGAGTTGCTGCTGCTTTCTCCTATTAGTCATGAAGAATCCTATCAAACTCCTTTTGGGTGTTTCAGTGTGGCCAGATGGATGGATATTCTGTACAGAACCCACAAAACCTGAGGCAATAGGGACTGTTACTAAAATAGCTACCCATGGTTGAATCACAGCTGTTCTCTGACCAAGAAGTTATGTAAGCAATTTAATTTCTAGTTCATGTATTTTGCACTTTTTTTCTTTGCCAGTCACACCTCATTTTATACCAGTAAAATGCATTTACACATCTGAAATTAAACTGCAGGAAGGAGGACAGTAATTATCTAGAAAATGCATTTTGTCTTTTTTTCTGGAAAACACTATATGGCAGAATGCTTATAAATCTTTAATTTAGTAGTATATTAACTCTCTTGGGGATTGAACAGACTGTATTAATGGTAGAAAATGAGAGACTGAAGAAAGGAGAAAAGAAAACCAGGGTAGATAAGTATTTCGGCATTGACTTTCTTTAACCAGAGTGGCTCAGATATGCATGTTTTTATGAAAATCTATTTTTAGATTTTTTTTAGATTAGATTTAACATCTTGAAACTTTATTCCAAGAGATTATTTAATTCATTCATTTTATTTGACAGACGAGGAAAAGAAGGCTGACATGTTTGGTGACTTGTCCAAAAGCACCTAGTTAGTTTGTAGCAGAAGGATGTAAACCTCTGTTGTATGATTCTAAATCTTGTGCTTTTGCCATGGTACCATATTATCACTTCTCTACTGCTGAATCCTGGGCTCTTTCCACTCCACCTCAACTAAAATTAGAGTAGGCAGAGTCTGTTTTGGAAGACAAGAGAATAAAATCATATATTTAATCCTGGGTGAACAGCCTGAAGACAGAATGACCAGGGAAACAAAAGAACTAGAGATCATGCTATGAACTTGGGGATATTATTAGTTAGAGGAGAATTATTCATTAATTGTCTTCAAGTATTTGAAGGGCTATCATGTAAAAGAAGGATTGGCCTTGTTTTACTTGGTCTCAAGAGACAGAACTGAGAGGTGGATGAATCACAGGAGATAAAATGGACAATTTTGCCTATATGAGATTGATTCTGTACTAACAAAATAAATAGATAAAAATCAGAAGGGTAAAAGTTAACTGGGAAAAAAATCTGGGGGCAAGTTTCTCTGATAAGGATATGATGTTCAAAATATATTGGGAAATGATTCAAATATATAAGCAAAAGAATTATCTCTCAATAGATACATTCACAAAATACAGGGATAGGGAAGATAGTGACAGTGAAAGCAAAGAAAGAAAAGGAAAATCGCTTAAGCATATTAAAAAATGCACAAAGAGAAGAAAATACAGAGATTGACAGAGATAACAATATACTTTAGAAATGAAAGTATTGAATTTATTATTTACTTAAAAAACCAAGCTGTACATAACAGATTTTATGGATTAGAACTGCATATATCGCAGTTTTTCTTCTTTTACTTAAACTTAGTTCTGAGTATTGAAAAGTCTATTTTTCAGAGTAATTTTACAAGAAAAGTCAACACATAACTAGGTCTTATTTTCTCTTTCAAATATAGTTATAATTAAACAATGCCTTGGGAATTCAGAAATTAACACATTTTTGTTGTAATTTTTATGTAATATGATCCATATTTCAATTAGCAAACATGTCTGTATTTATTTCCAAACATTTCTAATAATAGGGAAGCTATCATGGATATTATAAGGGTCAAGTTTTGAAAAGAAACAAAAACCAGTATATATCTATATCTATAAATATTTTTTATCACAGGGAGATTCAATCAGTAGAATTAAATATTCACAACAGGTAGTCCCATCTTGTGACTGAGCTGAAAGCCAAGGTTTAAATTTATCCATGCAAATTAATAACAACCAATGATGAAACTGAAGAAATTCTCAATTGCAATTGTTTGTCAGCTGATAAATTAAGAGTAGGGAGGAAATTCCAGAAAGAAAAAAATTTTTTTTTATTCTCTTGAGTATTGTTAGATAATGATTAAACAACCTGAAAATAGGTCAAGATTAGGCTTCCTCCACTCCAACCAAAAAAAAAAAAAAGCAAAATTTTCTTGAATTATACATTTCACGTCAACATCTATATACTGAAGAATAAAATCTCTTTAAGAAGAGCAATTTTTTGGTCTTTTTAGCTTTGGGATCTAATACAGTGGCTAACATAGTGGGTATTTTATTATTGCTGAATGAATTAATATATCAATAATAATCTGACCTTGGTAAGTCCAACTTGGGTTAGGGTTAGCTTTATTGGTGTCATGGCAGTATCAAACCCTTGATGCAAATGATGAACTAAATAAATATATGACTCAGTCCCCTGCAGCTGCTGGTGATTTATTATTATTCATTCCTGTTTCTGTTTGTTATCTTTCTCTTTGCTCCTCTATTGGAACTTCAAATTTTCTATACAAGTCTGGGCTTTTCATCAGGAAACCTTTTGTTTCCCATCCCATTAAGGGTTCATTTTTTGCTTTCTGGAGTATTATATTTTAAGTTTTCTCTTTCTTTATAGTAGTGACTGCTAAATCAAGTGTTTTGAGGTGGTAGTTTCTCCTTACTTGAATTTTTCTTTCCGGATGCTTAGAATATTTTTTTTTCCTTTGTCTTGGAAGCTCTCGATTTTGGCTATCATATTCCTAAGAGTTTTCTGCTTTGGATTTTGACTACCATATTTTTGGCTATTTTCCATTTGAGGTTTCTTTCAGTAGATAGATGATTGTGTATTCTTTCTACCTCTCTACCCTCTAGTTCTGGAGAGCTGATAAGATTTCTTTAAGTAAGATTCTATATAAAGGCTTTTTGAGAGTTTGGTGTTCAGATAGTTTAGTGATTCTTAATTTTTTTTCTCCTGAATCTCTTTTCAAGGTTAGTTGGTTTTTGCTGAGACATCTCAGATTTTATTTTTTCAGTCTTTTGACTTTGTTTTAATAGTTATGTTGCCTCATGGAGTCATTGGCTTCTATTTGACTCATTCTAATTTTCAGGAAGTTCATTTTGCTTGGGAAGGTTTTGTACCTCTTGTGACATGCTGTTGATTCCCTTTATAATTTTTTCTTTCCTAGCTCTTATTTCTTTTCCAATTTCTTCTTAAAGAACTCTCATGATAAAAAAATGTTTTGTTTTGTTTTTTTTTTTACTCTTTTTTAGTTTCTCTTCTAGGCATTCCAGTTGAGTTTGTGCCCAAGTTGTATTTTTTTCTGAGGATTTACTTAAAGATGTTTTAGAGACATTATCATCTGGGTTTGGGTCTTCAGATTAACCCACCACTTTGGGGGGGATTCTTTTTTTGTTTGTTTGTTCAATGAGTCAGCGTACTTCCTGACTTCAGACTTGATATTAAAGTTAGGCTCTGCTATTCTTCTTGAAAAAAGGTCTATGCTGGTCCTATTGCTACTTTCTTTTTGTACTGAATGTTGTATAATTCCAGGATTCTAGGGACAGGATAAAAGCCTGCGAGCTTTCAATATTTCCCAAATGTTTGGATTGAAGGCAAAGTCTTATTGCTGTCTCCTGTGCCTCCCTGCCAGCTCTTAGCTCTTTACTAAACTCTGTAAATTCCTGACCTGGATTTGAGTATGAGCAAGAGTAGACTGCTATTGGAATAAGTCCCTAAATGCTGGCTGAAAAACTGTAAGTTCAGAATGGAAGAATTTAGTTTTCCCTTTGGACTAGAATTTTTGTCTTGGTTATTGTTCTTCAGGCTGAATTAAATGATGGAAATGAATTAAATGAAGTCTGCTCTGCAGGTCTATGGCACACAGCTGATGCTTGCTTCCTCCTTTACATTACCCAGGGTCTACCTACTATTAATTGGAACAACACCTTTTTGGTACCCTTCTTAATCCTTTTTAGATTTGTGACCTGGAACTATGTAATGGGTAACAAAGTTGCTAGTTTGCATCTATCCCTGTGCCCAAATATGGGTATAGTGCTTGCTTCTCTTTTCCTAGTAAACAGTTTCTTCCTGGGCACTTGAGTGATCATATCCAGGTACTCCTTCTCCCCAGTATCTTCAGACCGCCTTGTTTCCTTATGCTAACCTGGGCTAGACTAATAACTCAAGATAATTTTTTCTAGATTTTCCCATCAAGGTTCTGTCTAGTACATCTTTCAGATTTGCTTAGCAGATTTCGAAGGAGGGGAGTTTGCTTCCCATCACTGTTCCTTTTTGGCACCATCCCCAGGATTCTAACTTTGAAGGCAGGGTAGGATATTCTGCTTTGGAGGATGGTGAGAAGTCATAGATGATAAAATTGTGCATTTTCAGATTGTTAAAATCAGAAATTAAATTTATCCTATCTGCCTAAAGGACAAAAAAAACTTAACTTAAAAAATGTTCTGATTTTTGAATCTATAATACTCTAATAATACTCTCTCTGATCATGAGACACAGACAATTGCAAACACTCTGAATGCACATGATAATATACAGCAGTAGAAATAAATCATTCATATCTTTTGATCCAGTAGTTCCATCAATATTATCTCTCATCCCAAAAGCATAAAAAGAAGAAAAAAGGCTCTATTTGTACACAAAAAATTCATAATTAACCCTTTAAAATAGCAAAAGCAAACAAAATCCTTAAAACTCATCTATATATACAACTATAAGAAACCACTAGATAAATTGCAGCTCAGTAATATAAGGGATGAGAGAGGAGGCTGGAGATTTACCACATCCCTGGGGCAATTGTTTTATAAGAGTTATCTGGGGACACTAAGAAGTTAAGTAACTTGCCCAAGATCACATGGCATTAACCACTTCTGATGACAAGCAGTAATAGGAAGTATTTCAAGAAAATATGGTAAGACTTGTAGAAAGTGATGCAAAACCAAATTACTAGTAACAGAATTGTATATCTACTAAATACAATTTGTTTTTGTTGTTTTAAAAGGAAGAAAATAAAGCCAGAAGGAGCATAATTTCAGACAGATCTAGCATGAAAGGGACATATTAATTTCTTGTTAATTACTTTGGTTCTATGTTGTTAAATGTTGTGGGTTTTATATAATATTGCTATTCTTACTGTCTATTTGTTTATGGTTATTCATTTTATGATGAAGGTTTTTAAAATCCTGACTAAGAATTCTATAAACATTCATTATACATCACAAATAAAGAACATTAACTATTTTAGATTTATGGGTAGGTTTCAGGTCTGTATTTTGTCAAGTGCAAGATGATCATACTCTGTATTCTCCCCCAATCTGCATTTTCTCTGAAGCTCTGTTTTTTACTTAGCAAATTCTGAGAATTAGTGACATCTTTTACAGTACTACAAATTTAAGACTCAAATCTAATCCCAACTCTCTGGTTTAAGATATATGTAGCTACATTGGACTCTGGGTAAGTTGTGACCTTCTTGGGTCAGTTTTCTCATATAAAATGAGGGAGTTAGACTTCATGTCCTTTGAGATCCATTCTGGTTATAATATCTATGATTTTGTTAGGAAATTAGAAACTGCTTTATGAAACTCAGAAGACAAGGTTGAGGGGGTTTCTACATGTAGAAAATGGAAAGAAGGTTTAATTATGTAGATTGTTCGTTTTTCTAATGAGTTCATAAAAGTGGTTAAGGAGGAAAACTGTGAGATCCCACAAAAGGAGTCTTAAAAATTAAAGTTTTAAATTTCACAAGAACACATAACCCTACAATTTTGGGATGACTTTTCTTTTCCTTCCTTCCTTTCTTTGCTTGTAAACCTAATCTCTAGACAGAACTATTTTTTCCAGTTTCTGCTTGTTTGTTTGTTTTTTTTGGAGGGGGAAGGGGGACTTAGGAAATAAGGAAATTTAATCCACTCAAAACTAATCTTAAAAGAAAAAAGAAGTACACTACACTTTACTCACACTTGTCTTTCAAAATACATGTTATTTAAGACACTGTGATTTGATATTCAAATCTGCTTATAGTAAATACTTGGCAATTGCCCATTTTAGTGATCTAATATCTGTTTTGACTATAAAACAGAGGAATACTACAACAGAGGGTGCCAGTAGCACAGAATTGTCATTTCCAGGGAAGCCTGACAGAATTTCCAATCAAACCACATTAATAAATGTTTCCTACAAACCTTGAGCTTCTGGAATTTGCTTAACAAAGAACACACCCCAATCTACACTTCCTCTGTAGCTCTATTCTTTACTTAGCAAATTCTGAGAATTAGTGGCATCTTTCAACGTATAAAGCCAGTCAAATACCAAATAATTTTCCATCTTTTCAGATACTAGCTCATCTAAATTTAGACAGTACTTCTAATTATTTAGACACAGTCCCGAAGAAGTTTTTGGCCACTAATGTAAGGAAATAAGATGCTAGCACAATATAGCTGACACTTAAGAGCAGAAAAAGGAAGGAGAGGCATTTGCACAAAGGTCAGAAATGAATACAAAGATTTTGGGGTGGGTGAAAATATAAATCCTGTTTAAAATTTTAAACTAAACCTTTGATCAGGTAGAAGTATTTAATGAAGCATGTTATCCATTTTTATCAACTACAGGTTTTAACTGTCCATAGCTAAACATTTATGATAAATGCCTAATTTCTCTAAGATGATACATGATCCTCTTTAAACATGAAGGAATTTTGTTTTTATTTTATACAAATAAATGGGAAGGTTATTAGATATTCCTTTGGAGTCTAGGAAAAATAGGATAAAAATAATAATAACTACAACTTCATACTTAAAAGACTCATACTTCTGAAGAGTGAATAAAACCCTAACAAAAAAGCCTCAGGTTCTTTATAGTTTCATAGGCCATAGGGAAAAGGAGCAGAAACAGGAGAAGGCCTGAATTTTACTCTATATGACCCCACAGTTATTGTACTCAATTGGGAGGCCAAGTTATGATGTTAACTCCATGGTTAAAAGTAATCTTCTAAAAGAACCTATGTATACCCCATTTCTTTGGGGGTTCATTAGGAACTGCCTGTCTTATGGCAGCAAATTCTTTAGGAGCTTTGGCTGCTTATGGTGCCTTTCTCCTTGTTTTAGCTAATTCCTTTTAGGATAAGCCCACTAATAATTTAATCTCCCACTAACTTCTTTAAGAATTTGGCTTGTCTTATTATGACATATTCCTCTGGTTTGAGTTCCACCATAGACTGTAGAACCTGAATCATTCTCCTTGTTAGTCCCCTTTGGAAAATAGCATACCAGTAAATAGTGTAATAACAAAATCTTGATTTGGAGATAATCAATCTTTTGGGACACCTCTTGATCCAATATATTTTTGTGGTCAAACCCCTCTGCTCCCCAGCATTTAGTGGATTATATAGGAAGAACCTAAAATCCCAATATGTTTTGGGGGTTCAATGCTTTTGAACCTCAACACCCCATCACTTCTAAAAATAATGTGGGGACCATGAAGAAGCATGCTAGGTAGACTCAAAAGCAAAATAAAACATACATTTTTGGATGCTCTGACAATACAGATCTGTTATAACAATTAGGGGTTTCTATTTTTTTCCTCCTTTGGTGGGCAGCAGGATTGGAAAAATTATGGGATTAGGAATAGTTTTGCCAAAACACACACACAAAAGGGGGTCTTTAACAAATATTTTTTAATACTCCGTAGAGAAGAGAAGGAATTCCAGAAGGAAACACAGACAAGCAGAGATGAATTAATCACTCTTAAAGGAAAAAGCAAATTGTATGTAATCGTGATTTGCAGTTTCATGTACAATCCCTTTTTTGGTAGTTATTTTCTATGCATATTTCAGAAGTTGTATGAGAACATTTTATACAAAATACAATGTAAAAAATAAAATTTAGAAAACTATGGGAAAGTAACTATTCTGTATTTTCTCAAAATTTTGCTAATGATCTTTGGGGGGGTAGATTTAATATTTTCAAATTTATAATTTAATTCAACAAACATTTATTAAGAGACTATTATATGCAAGTCATTATTTTAGGCAAGGATACAAATAAAAAATTTGAAGAGTCCCTGTTCTCAAGAAGCTCACATTTTAATAGGGGGAGGAGATAGAACATGTACAAAGATAATAAACACAAAGTCATTTAAGGAAGAAGAATACATTACCTACACCAAGGGAATCAAAAAATGTTTCACAGAGGAGATGGATGAGACCTAAACTATTAGGAAGAAAAGGATTCTGAGAAGCCTGCAAAAGTCTGTGAAAGCTCTAAAAATCCCCCATATAAAGATAGCGAGAACAAAGTAGAAAAATGTCAAAATGGCTAATACCCAAAAGAGCCTCAAAAACAGAAAATAAAATTAAGAGCGAGCCATTATCATCTAGTATAAAAGAAAGTTTCGGTATTTCCCTAAGATTGATACCTGAGCATAAAACTATTTAATTCAAAAGGAAAATCCCAGTCAGGAGCAAATTTTAGAAAACTCTAATATATATTAAAACAAAACAATTACACTTATTGGAAAGAACTGATTCAAACTAGTTATTAAAGGGAAAGGATGGGAAACATAAAAGTATTATAACATGGGAGATAGTAACTGTATGCTCAAGTCAAATCTTAATGTAGATTGAGGCAATAATATATTTTGCTGTAATAAATGACAAAGGGGAGAATTTTGGAAAAATCTAGGAAGACTTGTTTAAACAGATGAAGAATAAAGTGAGCAGAACCAGGAGAACAATTTATATAATAATAACATAATAAGGAAAAATATTTTGAAATACTTCAGAATTTTGATCAAGGTACTGATCAACCATGATTCCAGAGGATGGATAAAAAGCATAATACTCGGCTCTAGACAGAGACATAATGGATTCATAGTTCAGAATGAGACATTTCTATTTTGGATATGGTCAGAGTAGGATTTGTTTTGCTTGACTGTGCCAGGTTTTTCCTTTATTTCTTCTTTGTTTTTTTTCTGATGGGGAGTGGGAATAAGAAAATAGGAAGGAAGGAAAATAGATTTCTGTTTATTGAAAAAAACTTTAATTTTTAAAATATAGGCAATGTAATCAATGGTTTAAAAACATTCTAGCATAGCATATATTAGAATTTCCATTTCTGTAAGCATCTCTATACATTTTAATTTCACCATGCTAGTCCTGTATTATGTGTAAACTTTTGAATGCCTCAAAAAGTTAAACAATTAAACACATTTCTACCTCATACTCTATTACACAATTCATTTGTTTATTTACCATTCCAATGCATTTTCTAAGGATGCTCCAGATACTGAAGTCATTTCTGGAAAACATTGGAGAGGGCAAGCTTGTTCTGGGAAAAGAAACAAAAACAAATTGCATATCAGTGTTAGTAACTTAAGGGAAAAAAAAGTCCATAGTTATTTATGGCAATATTGTATTCAGTCAGATGCAGAGAGACAGGAAGAATGAGCAGTTGGAGCTTTGCCCACAGGTCAAGCAATGGGAGGCTGTCCCCTGTATTTCGCTGCTATTCTGGATACCTCTTGGGTTTTTAAGAAGAATAGTTACTACATAATTCTATCTCTTCCAATTTCTTTAACCTCTGTCCCAGTGGCCTATCCAGGTCACTCTAAATATATTAAAACTATAACCTTTGTTTTTGGAGTCTGCTGTGGGGGTGTGTTTTTTTTTTTTTATAACATCAAATATCTTCTAAGATCATTATGCAACTTCAAAATTCAGTTCCGTTGGACAAGGGCTGAAATGGCTCTGCCTTATACTAAAAGCAAAGTATTTAATTAACCTTACCACAACCCAAAAAAGTTCTCATATAGTACAAAGATATCTTGAGAAATACTAGCAGGCATCTAAATAACTAGTTTTGGTATTCAGTGCTGATCAATATTTTGGTCTTTTTATGCAGGTCAAGAAAAATGTGAAATAAAAAAGCTTTACAAGACTATAAAAAGCAAATTATTGGGGCAAAGTGTTACACACATTACTAATTCCTTTTAGAGGTACAAATGTTAAACAAAATAAAACAAAAAACTAAATCCAGAATACTACAATTTTTTGACTTTAAAACAAAGAAAAGTTTATTCCATAATTATTTTTAGTCATCCAATCTTTAATTTTTTTCCACACTTAGTTTTTAAGTAGGAATATTCACTATAAATTTTAGTGATGAAATTCTAAATACTTTTCTTTTTTTTTATTTTTTTAAATACTTTTCTATTATTAATATACTCAAATGCTATTTCATCCTAAAATCTGCTAGTTGTTGACCACAGATAGTTTCTAAATGACACATTATCTAACTATCCAAGAACCAGCAATCTTCTGAATAAAAACTGAATCAGATAACAGGACTAAAAATCTATAATATAGACCTTCTTATTTCCATAATTACTGAAAAAGTACTAAGTCACTTACATTTAACACCCAATCTTGATGCTGTAAATAAACTTATTTTATCCAGGAAAAAAAGCCAAATCACAGAAAAATAACATTCTGACCTCTATCAGCTTCTGGGAAAACACTGGTTGCTTAATGCATATGAAAAAGTATTTTCAGGTTACTGCCTTTCAAGTCTACAATATAAATGGTTTGCATTTTCAAAAAATAAGAAACAGTTTGGGAGGGGAAAAAAGTGCAGAATAATGGAAAATTATATTTGATGGACAGAAGTGTCCATTTTTTCCAAAGGATAGGGCTTTCAAAGTTACTGGTAAGGAAACTTTGCATTTTTAAAAACTGTTTAGTGTTGCAAAAAATAGCCAAGATTTAAAATCGTTTTTAGATTAGAAACCATTACAGAATTAGTCTGCAGGTATTCTTGTCCAAGAATATTCTACAATTTTTATTTTCATGGCAATATAAGCTTGTATTGTGTTTTACAAAGGAAGATCAATGCCTAACTTATCTATAGGCTAGACTTTTAATTTGAATAGCAAATATCATCACAAAGCCTATGCATTTTATAGGAAAGGTATAGTCATCTTCAAGCTTTCACTAGAAAAACTTATTTAAAATAATTAAAAGCAGGAAACAACAGAGAGAACAACAAAAATAATAGCTCACAGTAGCAAGAACAGACAGAACAAAAAAGCAGACAGAAGAAATATAAACGCATAGCCATCTAGAGCCACTTGGTGTAGGGGCAAACAGCCATACACACCTCAATAGTTCCTAAGGATATCACTGTATTATGCAGCAGTATGACTGACATTCATAATGATATCTCTGAGTCATTAAAAAAAGGTTAAAATCAAGTAAATGAATATAATATAAATTTTTAGTACAATATTTAATATTTTCACAGAAACTTTAAACATGTAAACCACTATTTGGGAAGTTCACTTGTGAAAAAACTTCATATCCAACCAAGCCAAATTATGATAATACAAAACAGAAGAAATTAAAAGTGGCCATATGGATGCTTAAAAAAAATACACAGACACACACATATATCATTTTTAAAAATTAGTTATTCCTCAATTCCTTGGAATATACTTAAGAGCCCTAAATTCTAAACTCTTTTTCTTTGCCCAGACAAGAAACATCCTAAAAGAACTAAGAATGAGATAATCCTGGTTCAGTTAATCAAACATATTAATGATGTTAAGGACTATATAATAGTACAAAAATTAGCTTGAAAGTGAAAAAAAAAATCAGTAAACCAGTTTGGGTTTTTTGGGGGTAGGGGTAGTAAATTCTTTTCAATAGGTTATATAAACATATAGGATTATACAAGACTATACAAACATAGCCTCTCTCAAACTGAATCTGCCTTAGTTTTCAAACTTTGAATATCCAGCTCTGTAAATTCTTTCCCACTTTGAAAAGGATTAACAATGACAGTTAAGTCTTTAGCACCCAATAACAAAACAAAGCAAACAAATACATAAATCCTATTAATTTGATCAATGGGATTAGTGGGCAATGAGTCATTGAGGTTAAAGTCCTGCTTCAGATACATACCAGCTATGTGATGCAGGGCTAATCACTTAAACTGAAGGAATCCTCTGAGTAACAGGTAAGCTGTGCACCATTATTGGTGATACACAATTAGTTTTCATGCTCAGAGTATCCATAAGTACAGACCAAAATTAAAATAGAAAAAAAAACAAAAATGACTTCCTCCCTTCCTCCACACACAAAAAAAAGACAAAGTAAAGAAGTTCATCACATTCACTTCAAGCTCTAGTTAGTTTAGTTTGTAAAATCAAAATGACTGGCTTTAGAAACATCAGAGAAACAGTTATCTTTAACATTGTATGATGGCACAGGAAGAAACTCCCTAATTTCTTCAAGAATCTTTGGATTTATATTATCTTAAATGCATTTTTATTTAGGGCAGTTTTAAATATGTTTTTTTAAATTGTATTATAACTTTTTATTGACAGAGCCCATACCTGGATAATTTTTTTCACAACATTATCCTTTGCACTCACTTCTGTTCTGATTTTTCCCCTCTTTTCTATCACCCCCTCCCCCCCAGATGGCAACCAGTCCTATACAAGTTAAATATGTCACAGTGTAATTTAGATACAATATATGTGTGCAGAACCGAATAGTTCTCTTGTTGAACAGGAAGAATTGTACAGAAGGTAAAAATAACCCAGGAAGAAGAACAAAAATGCAGGCAGTTTACATTCATTTCCCAGTGTTCTTTCTTTGGGTGTAGCTGTTTCTGTCCATCCTTGATCAATTGAAACTGAGGTCTCTTTGTCGAAGAAATCCACTTCCATCAGAATTGATCATCATACAGTCTTGTTGTTGAAGTGTACAATGATCTCCTGGTTCTGCTCATTTCACTTAGCATCAGTTCATGTAAGTCTCGCCAATCCTCTCTGTATCCATCCTGCTGGTCATGTCTTACAGAACAATAATATTCCATAACATTCATATACCACAATTTACTCAACCATTCTCCAATTGATGGGCATCCACTCAGTTTCCAGCTTCTAGCCATTACAAACAGGGGTGCCACAAACATTTTGGCACATACAGGTCCTTTTCCCTTCTTTAGTATCTCGTTGGGGTATAAGCCCAATAAAATCACTGCTGGATCAAAGGGTATGCACAGTTTGATAACTTCTTGAGCATAATTCCAGATTGCTCTCCAGAATGGCTGGATGTGTTCACAATTCCACCAACAATGTATCAGTGTCCCTGTTTTCCCACATCCCCTCCAATATTCCACATCATCTTTCCCTGTCATTCTAGCCAGTCTGACAGGTGTGTAGTAGTATCTCAGAGTTGTCTTTATTTGCATTTCTCTGATTAATAATGACTTGGAGCATATTTTTGTACAGTAGAAATAGTATCAATTTCTTTGTCTGAGAATTGTCTGTTCATATCCTTTGATCATTTATCAATTGGAGAATGACTTGATTTCTTATAAATTAGAGTCAGTTCTCTATATATTTTGGAAATGAGGTCTTTATCAGAACCTTTGACTGTAAAAATGTTTTCCCAGTTTATTGTTTCCTTTCTAATCTTGTCTGCATTAGTTTTGTTTGTACAACAACTTTTCAATTTAATATAATCAAAATTTTCTATTTTGTAGTCAATAGTGATCTCTAGTTCTTCTTTAGTCACAAATTCCTTCCTTTTCCACAGATCTGAGAAGTAAACTATCCTATGCTCTTCCAATTTATTTATAATCTCATTCTTTATGCCTAGGTCATGAACATATTTTGACCTTATCTTGGTGTATGGTGTTAAGTATGGGTCAATGCCTAGTTTTAAATATGGTTTTAAAAATCAATGGGCTTTGACACATTCACAGAATCATAGAAACTCAAGAGTTCCAAGAAACTTGAGATCATTTAATCCAATTTATTCATGAAAAGGAAGTTTTTGTGCAACAAGAAGTGGTCATCTAATCTCCACTTGAAGATTTCTAAGTGGTCTATTCCAATCCAATTTTTATAAAGAACTTATGATACGCATGGTGCTAAATATTAGCATTACACAGCCAAAATACATCTTCGTCCTCAAGATTACATTCTCTTGGGAAGATGAGAAATGAAAACACATAAATATATACCAATGACCAGAAGAGGAGGGAGTTCTAACCATTAGATTCTGATTATTAGTAAGATCACAAAAGACTTTCCCAAGAGGTAGTACAGAAACAAACTGAGTCTTCCAGGAAGCTCGAGATTCTAAGAGAAGTCATTGAAGGCTGTTCAAAAGCTTGGAGGCAAGAGATGGAGTGCAGAATTGGGTAAAATGTAGAGTACAGGAAATGGAGTCACATATAATACACGTGAAAGGAGCCAGATTATAGATGGTCAATTTAAGGAGAATGCTTTATCCTGGAAGCATTTAAAGTTCTTGGGTAAGTAAGTGAAATGACCAAATTATATCAGTAAAAATAGAAAAGTCTGGAGACTGAGTAGTTATGGGGAAGGGGAGAGGAATGGGTTCTATTGTGGATTTGTGGAGTCTTGAGATACCTCCAGTGGTAAAGAGCCAATAAACCATTGGTGATAGTTGTTGGAGCACAAAGACATGAAAATGGAACCAGAGGTAGAAAACATTATTGAGAAAGGATATAGAAACCGAACAGAAGAATCAGAATAGTTCTGGGTAAGATCCATGACTGGGGAGTGGGTATCCCCATATCCAAGCTTTTGCCAAGGCCTGTCAATTTCACCTTTGTAACAACTCTCCAATGTGCCCCCTTCTCTCCCCTGCCAATGTCCTCAATCTAATGCAGGCCCTCATCCTCTAATACCTGGATTATTATAATAGTTGCTGGTGAGTCTAGTCTCTTCTCACTCTAATCCATCCTCCATTCACTAACCAAAGTGATTTTCCTTAAATACAGGTCCAATCAATTCACATTCCCTGCCCTGACAAATTCCAGTGGCTCCCTATTACCTCCAGGAGCAAATATAAAATGCTATTTAGCACTTACAACTCTTCCTAATTTAGCCCTCTCCTACTTTTCTAGTCTTCTTTTCCTTACTCTCTGCCATATGTCCTCCAGTCCAGTGACACTGGCCTCCCAGCAGTTCCAAGACAAGACACTCTGTCTCTTGTCTCTAAGCTATTTCCTGAGACTGTAATTCTCTTCCTCTTCAGCTCCAACTACTCATCTATCTGGCTTCCTTTAAATCTCAAGTAAAAGCTCACCATCTACAGGAAGACCTTCTTAGCTCTTTCTAATTCTACTGCTTTTTGTCTGTTAACTGTTTCCTATTTATCCTGTCTTGCTTGGTCATTTTTATTTGCATGTTGACTATCCCTTTAGATTTTAAGTTCTTTGTGGGTAGAGACTGTCTTTTTGCCTTTTTTGGTATCTTTAACAATTAGCACAGTGTCGGGCATAGAGTAGGCAGTTAATAAATGTTGATTGATTAATCTAGGAAAGGAGACTAAGAACAGTCAGAAAAGTAAGAGATCTGTGTTATGAAATATCTTGAGAAGATATAAGTTAAGATTTTTTTAAGGATGGGGAATATTGGATGTGCTTGTAGGCAGCAATTGGGTAAAACAAAGAATAGAGGAAGGAGAGGGGCTGAAGGATGAAACTGGTAGAAAAGGCACTGATAACAGAAAAGTTATCAGTGAAAATTGACTAGCTTTGTGATGAAAAAGGACACTGCTTCATCAGATACTAAAACAAGAAAATGAGAATGGAGTATACTATCAAGGGAATTTAACATAATTGTTCAGGGAGAAGGAACTTATGATGAATACTTTTATTTTTCTCAAAAAGTAATGAGGCAAATCTGCTGACACTGAGAATGCAGCCTAGAGAAGAAAATGACATGGCCAGTCTAGTCATCTTCCTTCAAAAGAAATTCTGAAAAGAACCATCTAATTAGAGTGAAAAGCTGAAAGGGGAGAGGAAACTTCTAATGTGTAAATTCCAGGACTGTAGTGAGCTTCCAGGATGAAAGGGCTTCTGCAACATAGGTGACAAAGTCTGGAGTTCAGTCTAAAGAAGAGTGAGAAGTTGACATATCTGGAAAAAGTAAACCTCTTTAAATTATAACAGCAGTCCTCTCCTTCCTCTATTCTTTAAGCATTCTCCAAAATACTGCCTACAAACACATCCATAATTACCCTATCCTTAAAAAAAAAAAACTCAACTTCTGTCTTCTCTAAGATATTTTCTTAATTTCTCTTCCCTTTGGTAACTATTAAAAAGCTTTCCACTCCTAGCTGTACGTGATCTAAAACTATTATTATAAAGCAGCAGTCACCAAAACCATTTAGTATTGACTAAAAAATAGATTAGTTAATCAGTGGAATAGGTTAGGTTCACAAGACAAAATAGTCAATAACTATAGCAATCTAGTGTTTGACAAACCCAAAGATCCCAACTTTTGGGATAAGAATTCATTATTTGACAAAAACTGCTGGGAAAACTGGAAATTAGTATGACAGAAATTAGGCATGGACCCACACTTACTACCATATACCAAGATAAAATCAAAATGGATCCATGATTTAGACATAAAGAATGAGATCATAAATAAATTAGAAAAACAAAGCATAGTTTACCTCTCAGACCTGTGGAGGAGGAAGGAATTTGTGACCAAAGAAGAATTAGAGATCATTAATGATCACAAAATAGAAAATTTTGATGACATCAAACTGAAAAGCTTTTGTACCAAAAAAAAAAATAATAATGCAAACAAGGTTAGAAGGAAAGCAACAAACTTGGAAAACACCTTCACAGTTAAAGGTTCTGTTAAAGGCCTCATTTCCAAAATATATAGAGAATTAACTCTAATTTATAAGAAATCAAGAAACCATTCTCTAATTGATAAATGGTCAAAGGATATGAACAGACAATTTTCAGATGATGAAACTGAAACTATTACCACTCATATGAAAGAGTGTTCCAAATCCAATTGATCAGACAAATGCAAATTAAGACAACTCTGAGATTCCACTACACACCTGTCAGATTGGCTAAGATGACAAGAAAAAATAATGATGAATGTTGGAGGAGATGCGGGAAAACTGGGACACTGATGCATTGCTGGTGGAGTTGTGAACGAATCCAACCATTCTGGAGAGCAATCTGGAATGATGCCCAAAAAGTTATCAAACTGTGCATACCTTTTGATCCAGCAGTGTTTCTACTGGGCTTATACGTCAAAGAGATATTAAAGAAGGAAAAGGGACCTGTATGTGCCAAAATGTTTGTGGCAGCCCTGTTTGTAGTGGCTAGAAACTGGAAAATCAATGACTGCCCATCAATTGGAGAATGGCTGAATAAATTGTGGTATATGAATGTTATGAATATTATTGTTCTATAAGAAATGACCAGCAGGATGAATAGAGAGAGAATTGAATGTAAACTGTTTGCATTTTTGTTTTTCTTCCCAGGTTATTTTTACCTTCTGAATCCAATTCTTCCTGTGCAACAAGAGAATAGTTCAGCTCTGCACACATATATTGTATCTAGGATATACTATAACATATTTAACATGTATAAAACTGCCTGACATATAGAGGAGTGGGTGGAGGGAGGGAAGGGAAAATCGGAACAGAAGTGATTGCAAAGGTTAATGTTGTAAAAAAAATTACCCAGGCATATGTTCTGTCAATAAAAAGTTATAATTATTTTAAAAAAAAGCTTTCCACTCTAGTTACTTTTCATTGAGAGAATAAATAAAAAACTTACTCACTATGGTCAAAGAGTTAAGAGAGGTTTGTTAGTTTGACTTGAAGTCAGGTCTTATCCTGACTCTGAGGCTAGTTCTCTATGCAATACTACTTAGTATTAAAATATATTGGTCAAAAAATAAAATGAGGTTTCAATAAAACATTATAATTCTTGATTGAAACGGTAACATTTCAACAGATATAAAGAATTCTCAAATAAAGGTGAATCTAGGACAGGAGTGGGAAATCTTTTTCTGCTTAGGGCCATTTATAACATCATTTGTCAGATATAAAAAATTACCAACTTGTAGAACTCAAGCAGTGGGAGGTTGTTATACTTAGCTTTCAGTTCATCAATGTCTGCAGTTGCTTTAGCAAATGATTTCATGGACTTTATGTGGTCCTTGGGCTGGATGTTTACCTCTGGTCTAGAGGAAAAGTGCTTGGTAAACAGGAAAGAATTGTGAAGTAAGAGTTAGAAGATATGAGTTTCAATTCCTTCTCCATCATTTGTAACCTGGATCATCAACATGGAAAAGTCACAATGTTTCTGGGCCTCAATTATTCCAAATGAAAAAAAGATGGGATAACCTCGATGATCTGTAGGATCAAGTCTATGAGTATTACAAATTATTTATTGAACATTTCACACTAGATATCCTATAGACATATCAAATCCAACATGTCTGAAAAGATTCAGATGTACCATACCACATTTGCCAGTCATCTCTATGGCTCATCAACTGTCTCCAAATTTCTACTTCTGACTTGGAACTTAAGATCCCATTCCTGGCCCTTGGATTGGTGAGCAGTCAGTGGGAAAATAGGAAACTACCTATCTCTCTCTTCCATATCTTCCTCCCAATTTCTCAAATTCAAGTCCAACACATCTTCCAATTCTAAATCAATATCACTATTCATGAAAAAGGTATCAATCAATTCCCTATGACCACTGTCACTATTTCCTCTGAATGTCCTATCTAAAACAGTTGGTATTGATTATTACTTGCTAGTGTATTGTCTTCCCCTAAATAAGGTACCTGAAGACAAAGATCTACCTGAGTTGCTTGCATTTGTATTCTCAGTACTGAGCACAGTGCTTGACACATTCATTCATTCACTTTTGTCCCTAACTTACTCCTAATTTTCTCCTATCACTTCTGTCGATGTACTACCAACTTCCTAGTCAACCAATGTTAGAAAACTGGGTGACCTCCTCATTCTCTTTCACTCCACTTACCTAATCATTTGCTAAATCCTGGCATTTCCCCCTATACATTTCATTTATTTGTTATCATCTTTCTACTTGCATGACCCCATCCTGGCTTGTGCTTTCATCACCTGTACTGCAAAAAATAAAGGCTTCTAAATGTTCTTGACTTAAATTTCTCTTCTTTCTAATTTATTATCACCATGCTACTAAGTTCCAAAAGCTAATTTCTATTCCCTCTAAAATCAAATATAAAGTCCTTAGGGTTTTAAAACCTTAGGGTTTTAAAGTCCTGATCCCAAACTTTCCCAGCAGTATTATGCTTTACTCATCTTCACACAGTTCATAGTCCAGTCAAACTGGTCTTCCTACAGTGCCTCAAAAACAACAAACCTTCAAACGAATGGATGCCCATCAATTGGAGAATGGTTGGGTAAATTGTGGCATATGAATGTTATGGAAATTATTGTTCTGTAAGAAATGACCAGCAGGATGAATACAGAGATACTTGGAGAGACTTACATGAATTGATGCTGAATGAAATGAGCAGAACCAGGAGATCATTACATACACCTCAACAACGATACTGTATGAGGATGTATTCTGATGGAAGTGGATTTCTTCGACAAAGAGAAGATCTAACTCAGTTTCAATTGATCAAGGATGGACAGAAGCAGCTACACCCAAAGAAAGAACACTGGGAAATGAATGTAAACTGTTTGTATTTTTGTTTTTCTTCCCGGGTTATTTTTACTTTCTGAATCCAATTCTTCCTTTGCAACAAGAGAACTGTTTGGTTCTGCACACATATATTGTATCTAAGATATACTGTGACATATTTAGCATATATAGGACTACTTGCCATCTGGGGCAGGGGGTGGAGGGGAAAAATTGGAACAGAAGTGAGTGCAAGGGATAATGTTGTAAAAAATTATTCTGGCAATGGGTTCTGTCAATAAAAAGTTGTAATTATTTAAAAAAAAACAATATTCCTCTTCAGGCTTTGTGCCTTTTGTATTGGCTCTCTATGCTCCTATGCCAAAAGGTATTCTCTTCTTGTTTTCTCAAATTTCTAGTTTCCTTTAAGACTTATTCAACTGCCTTCTTCTAGGTTTCCCTTATGTGTTTTATTTTATGCATTTAAAAACATTATTATGAGGAGTCCATACCATTAATGTCCTGAAACTACTGTTAGTCCTTTCCCCATCAAAAATTACCTTTTATTTAATTCTGAATATATTTTCTATATAACTACATATACCAGGTTATATTCCCCAACAGAAATATAAGCTCCTCTGTCTTTTTTATTCCTGAGCACCCAGCAAGCTGAATGAAAGAGAACAAACACAGACTAAGTGCTACTCCGGATATGGTGAGTCTGGGCTATGGCTTGGATGGTGCAACCTCTCCAGGATGTATGCCTGCCAAATATAAAACTGCACTATAACTTCTGGGACACCCTCAATATGCATGCACGTATGTATGCACACGCTTAGGCACGAGGTGCACACATGCACACACACACATGCACAGTCTTCTGTGTAAAGATAATTAACTCCCTGGGAGTACATGAAATTGCCAAGGGAGACTGCAAAGAGAAGAAAAGGCATCTCAGGATACTGCCTTAGTTCTCTTTGGATGATGCTGAAATCTAAGCCCTATAAGACACACCCTTCTCGGCGTAACCAAACGCTTACAGAAAAACCCATCTTAGAACAACAAAACAGGCACCTCCATAGCAAGAGTGTTAGAAATGGCATGGAGAGCCGACTCATTTTCAAAGGAGGGAACACTATTAGAGCTCATTTCAGATTCTCTTTCTTGTCTGGTAGCACGCCAGATGACTTTATGATGGGTTTTGCTCTGTTACAACAGGAACATAATATATTAATGATGCTTATTGTCAAGTAATACTACACAAGGTAAAGTTCTGCACGTATGATGTTAATTTTTTAGTCAGACAACTTACAGTCACCAAAAATTTTTGTTTCAGTTTTATTTTCCTGTTTTAAAAAAAAGTTAAAGGATATTTTAATAATAATACCCAAAACACAGAAAGATTATCATAAGTTTTGGAAAGAATAGTAGAACTGAAGTCGGAAGACTTGAATTTACTTTAAGCAAATTGTCTATCCTCAATTTTCCCATTTGAAAACAAGGGAGTTGGACTAGAGGAAATCCAATATCTCCCTCCAACCTAAAGTCCTATCATATTCATCCTTATGGAAAGTACATGTAGAAATGGATTTCAGTGGCTTGCAGGGTCCCCACAACAATCAGTATTTAAAGAGGACCATAACTATCCAACTAGGTTATTTCATGATGTGGCAGACAGGTGGTGTAGTACAGAGTTATGGTTCTGGAGTCAAAGGACCTAAGTTTAAATTTGGCCCCAGATACCTACTAGCTGTGTGACTCTGGGCCAATCACTTAGCTTCTATTTTTCTACGTTTCTTCAAATGTAAAATGAGGATAATAATAGCATCTACTTCACAAGGTTGTAGTGAGATCAAGTGAGATAATACTTGTATAAGACTTAACACAGTTCCTGGCACATTTTTGTTGTTCATTCAGGTTCAACTTTTCATAACTGGATTCAGGGTGGTTTTGTTTGTTTGTTTTTTGGCAAAGATACTGGCGTGATCTCGCAGTTCCTTCTCCAATGTGTCCCCATTCTATAGATGAGGAACTATGCCAAATAGGGGTTAAGTAACTTGCCCAGGGTCACAAAACTTATAATAAGTATGTAAAAATGCTGGATTTGAATTCACATCTTCCTGACCCCAGACCCAAAGTCCTATCCATCGTATCACTTAGTTGCTCCACAAACTTTTCTACAAAGTTTTAGTCTTATGTGATTTTAAAAGTCTACAGAATAAAGTCTGAATTAAACTCTAATATATTGCATGCTAGCATAATTAATGTTCAATAAACGCCCGAAACTGGAGGAGTCTATCCAATCAGGAAGCCTAAAATATCGACTAAAAATTAACTCCTAAAAGAAACTTCTGGTCATCAATCGGATAAATGACGAGGATTAAAATAAGCGCAAGAAATTCCTATAACAATAGGTAAATGGTAGTATTAAGTACTCACTTAGAAAAATCCAAATAAATTTTTTGGTAAATGACTTCATAATCGTTATTAAACCGAAATCTTTGCTGAAATTAATATAGGACACACTTTTCAAAAGTATACTTGAAACAAATTCAGAAAGGGAAATACGGTATAAAAATTAAATTGCCCAGTCCCACAATTTATTAGACTTTCTTATTTAGAATAAAAATCTCAAATTCCAGTGCCAGAAATTTATCAACTCTTTTTCTATACAGGATTCCTCGTTACTGGGACATAAAGAACCAAAGAGAATACAATTCCCTCTATATCCAGAAAGCTAAGAGTTGCAACAGACATACAGCACCAACCATTCTGACTAGGAAGCATGAAAGGTAGGTTATGTGGTTTACTTAAGGTTTCTCTTTCTTTTCCTATTAACTATGGACCCAGAATAATCAATAAGTTGCCACCCTCAAAAGTAGGAACAATTATATTTTCTGTGTTTGTATTCCCAGCAACTAAGAGAGTGTGGGACACACAGTAAGCACTTAATAAATGCTCACTGAATTGAATTTAATAGCTTCTTTAAAGTCCTTCCCACAAAAACCCCTAAAGTTCCTCCTTTTACTTTAAAAAGTTTCAAATAATGGCTGTTCATTTTTTGCTATTCTTCAACCATCTCTGTTGTGTCCCTGCTACCAAAGCAGATTTATTTTTAAGAAGAGGCAAAGTAGAAAGAAATCTGACCTTGGAGTCAGAAAGACACGGGTTCAAGTACTAATTCTGACAGCAACTATGGACAAGTCATCTAATCTTTCAGGACCCTGGGCAACTCTCTTAAAACAGTAAGTTACAGATATATTTGGGATATACATAATGACATCTGCAGCACTTCCAAAGGTTAGAAATAATAATAATAATATTTAAATGCTTAATCATAATTTTTAATATATAATTTAGAACTAAGGTTAAGTTTTTCCACATTTTGTGCTACTTTTTTGCAACCCCTTTTTGCCCAAGAAATTTTTACATGACTCTGGGAATGTAGATTACATACCAAACATTGATAATAAATGATAAAAGAAATTTATCTTAAAACAATTCTTTGATATATGTACCATTTATTAAAGATGAAAGCAAATTTGCATACTAATGAGATGGAAGCACATTTATTTTTATATAAAGAATTACATTTTGGTGGAATATTTGATACCTTTTACTACTGTCACCCTCACATTCAATTATGTGACCCATAATAAAGTCATGAACAACAGTTAAAGAAGTTTTGATTTAGAAAATAAAAATCAGGTTTCTGGAATGATGAGTTCAAACTTTTTATTAATCATATTCTATATTAAAACTTATCAATGTTTGATCAGTATAGAGATCAGTATAGAGATTCTCTATAACAATACAGATTACAACCCCTTTATCCCCTATATATAGTTTTTATGAACTGAAAAAATTCGCTATCTATTATTCCAGTGATAGGTTTTTGTTTGTTTGTTTTAAGTTGGATTAGACTTCTGAAGGTCCACTATGTGGTCTACAACTTGTTATTATAGATTGACAGAACATATCACACTTTACAACACACTGGGTGTAGCATTTAAGAAGCCTCCAAGCTAAAAGGAAGCAGTAAATTAATTTAGTTCCAATTTCCAAGATAATAAAGATAGAAAAAGGAAATCAAAGGGGGAGTATAATTTGATAATCTAAAACTGATAGGAATCAGTATCTAGTCTTTTTGGCAGTTCATTTTTATAACTGGGTTTTTATAATTGATAACAAATTATTAAGGATTTGTCTACTTATCACAAAATGGAGTATTATCTAAGAGTATTTTATTTGACCTGGCTTGCTGAATAAAAACTAGGAAATGTGAACTTCATACCAAATTTTTGAAATCTAATATATGTCCTATTAGCCCAATAGCAAGTTAATCTTAGGAATGTGGTAACAAATTTATTGCTGGTATTTAATTCGTTACTATTACTGCATTAAGTGCAAAGGCTTAAATTCATATCATTAGCAAGTATACATGAACACTTACTGATAAAGCACATATTTTTCTTTTTTTTGCTTGCAATATAACATTTGGTTTTTTTTTTTTTTTTTTTTACTTACTTTACCCCACTGCTTTTTAATAGATTCTAACATCCTCAGAGGGAAAGTTTGAAAATCAGACCCTTATGTGAATAGATCAACAGTTCTCAACGTGAGATATTTGAATGCTTAGGGTTACCAGAGGGTAACCCCCTTTCCAAATCTATTTTCAGAATAATACTGAGATGTTATTTGCTTATTTAAAAAGCCTGCTTTTCTTATAATTACATAATTGTGAAAAGTTGGATTTTCTTTATATACTTCAATCAAAATAACATCACAACAGATTGAATACTGAAATAGATATAAGAATTTCAGTTATTCCAAGTGGTATAGCATCTAAATTCCTAAAGGAGAAATTAAGAGAGTTGCAAGAAGAAATAGACAGCAACATTATAATAGTGGGAGATCTCAACCTTGCACTCTCAGAATTAAGATAAATCAAACCACAAAATAAATAAGAAAGAAGTAAAAGAGGCAAATAGAATATTAGAAAAGTTAGGTATGATAGATCTTTGGAGAAAACTGAATAGAGACAGAAAGGTGTATACTTTCTTCTCAGCACTTCTTGGAACCTATATAACAACTGACCATATATCAGAATATAAAGACCTCAAAATTAAATGCAGAAAGGCAGAAATAGTAAATGCATTCTTTTCAGATCATGATGCAATAAAAACTACATTCAACAAAAAATTAGGGGGAAATAGACCAAAAAGTAATTGGAAACTAAATAATCTCATTCTAAAGAATGAATAGGTGAAACAGCAAATCATAGACAAAATTAATAATTTCACCCAACAGAATGATAACAATGAGACAACATACCAAAATTTGTGGAATGCAGCCAAAGCGGTAATAAGGGGAAATTTTATATCTCTAGAGGCTTACTTGGATAAAATAGAGAAAAAGAAGATCAATGAATTGGGCTTGCAACTTAAAAAGCTAGAAAAAGAGCAAATTTAAAACGCCCAATTAAATACTAAACTTGAAATTCTAAAATTAAAGGGAGAAATTAATAAAATTGAAAGTAAAAAAAGACTATTGAATTAATAAATAAAACTAAGAGTTGGTTTTATGAAAAAAAAAACAACAAAATAAATAAACCTTCGGTAAAATTGATTAGAAAAAGTACAGAGGAAAATCAAATTGTTAGTCTTAAAAATGAAAAGGGAGAACTTTCCACCAATGAAGAAGAAATTAGAGCAATAATTAGGAGTTACTTTGCCCAAATTTATCCCAATAAACTTGATAACCTAAGTAAAATGGATGACTAACTTCAAAAATATAGACTTCCCAGATTAACAGAGTGAGGAAGTAAATTGCTTAAATAGTCCCATTTCAGAAAAAAAAAATAGAACAAGCTATTAATCAACTCCCTAAGAAAAAATCCCCAGGTTCAGATGGATTTACATGTGAATTCTATCAAACATTTAAAGAACAATTAACTCCAATGTTATATAAACTTTTTGAAAAAATAGGGAATGAAGGACTTATACCAAATTCATTTTATGACACAGACATGGTACTGATACCTAAACCAGGTAGGTTGAAAACAGAGAAAGAAAATTATAGACCAATCTCCCTAATGTATATTGATACAAAAATCTTAAATAAAATATTAGCAAAAAGATTACAGAAAATCATCCCCAGGATAATTACACCACAATCAAGTAGGATTTATACCAGGAATACAAGGCTGGTTCAATATTAGAAAAACTATTAGCATAATTGACTATATCAATAACCAAATTAACAAAAAAAAAATAATCATCTCAATAGATGTAGAAAAAGAATTAGATAAAATTGAACATCCATTCTTATTAAAAATACTTCAAAGTATAAGAATAAATGGGCTTTTCTTTAAAATAGTCAGTAAACATCATATGCAATGGGGATGAACTAGAACCATTCCCAATAAGATCAGGAGTGAAACAAGTTTACCCACTATCACCATTACTATTCAATATTGTATTAGAAATGTTAGCTTCAGCAATAAGAGTTGAGAAAGAAATGAAAGGAATTAGAGTAGGTAATGAGGAAATCAAATTATCACTCTTTGCTGATGATATGATGGTAGTATTAGAGAACCCCAGAGATTCTACTGAAAAGCTATTAGAAATAACCCACACCTTTAGCAAAGTTGCAAGATATAAAATAAACCCACATAAATTATCAGCATTCTTATATATCACTAACAAAATCCAACAGTTAGAGATACAAAGAGAAATTCCATTTAAAATAACTGCCAATAGTATAAAATATTTGGGAATCTATCTGTCAAGGCAAAGTCAGGAACTACATGAGCAAAACTACAAAACACTTTCCACAAAAATAAAGTCAGATCTAACCAACTGGAAAAATATTAAGTGCTCTTGGATAGGTCGAGCAAATATAATAAAAATGGCAATACCACCTAAACTAATCTATTTATTTAGTGCTATACCAATCAGGCTCCCCCCAAAATATTTTAATGACCTAGAAAAAATAATTACAAAATTCACCTGGAAGAACAAAAGGTCAAGACTTTCAAGGGAACTAATGAAAAAAAAAATTAAATGAAGGTGGCCTAGCTGTACCAGATCTAAAACTATATTATAAAGCAGCGGTCACCAAAACCATTTGGTATTGGCTAAGAAATAGACTAGTTGATCAGTGGAACAGGTTAGGTTCACAGGATAAAATAAAATAGTCAATAACTTTAATAATCTAGTGTTTGACAAACTCAACGACCTCAGCTTTTTGGATAAGAATTCACTCTTTAACACAAACTTCTGGGAAAATTGGAAATTAGTACGGCAGAAACTAGGCACTGACCCACACAACACTGTACATACACCAAGATAAGATCAAAATGGGTTCATGATCTAGGCATAAAGAATGACATTATAAATAAATCAGAAGAACATAGGATAGTTTACCTCTCAGATCTGTGGAGGAGGAAGGAATTTGTGACCAAAGAAGAACGAGAGATCATTATTGATCACAAAATAGAAAATTTTGATTATATCAAATTGAAAAGTTGTTGTACAAACAAAACTAATGCAGACAAGATTAGAAAGGAAGCAATACACTGGGAAAACATTTTTATAGTCAAAGGTTCTGATAAAGGCCTCATTTCCAAAATATATAGAGATCAACTCTAACTTATAAGAAATCAAGGCATTCTCCAATTGATAAATGGTCAAAGGATATGAACAGACAATTTTCAGATAATGAAATTGAAACTATTTCTAGCCACATGAAAAGATACTCCAAATCATTATTAATCAGAGAAATGCAAATTAAGACAACTCTGAGATACCACTACACACCTGTCAGATTGGCTAGGAAAAGATAATGCTGAATGTTGGAGGGAATGTGGGAAAACTGGGACACTGATGCATTGTTGGTGGAACTGTGAACAAATCCAACCATTCTGGAGAGCAGTTTGGAACTACGCTCAAAAAGTTATCAAACTGTACATACCCTTTGATCCAGCACTGTTACTACTGGGCTTATATCCCAAAGAGATCTTAAAGAAGGGAAAGGGACCTGTATGTGCAAAAATGTTTGCAGCAGCTCTCTTTGTAATGTAATGGCCAGAAACTGGAAATTGAATGGATGCCCATCAATTGGAGAATGGCTTAATAAGTTGTGATATATGAATGTTATGGAATATTATTATTCTGTAAGAAATGACCAGCAGGGTAATTTCAGAAAGGCCTGGAGAGACTTACATGAACTGATGCTGAGTGAAATGAGCAGGACCAGGAGATCATTATATACTTAATCAACAATACTATATGATGATCAATTCTGATGGACATGGCTCTTTTCAACAATGAGATGAACCAAATAAGGTCCATTTATTCAATGATGAAAAGAACCATCTACACCCAGCGAAAGAACTATGGGAAATGAGTATGAACCACAACATAGCATTTCCACTCCCTCTGTTTTGTCTACTTGCATTTTTGCAAGATTATTTTTACCTTATTTCTAAGTCTGATTTTTCTTGTGCAGCAAAATAACTGTTGGATATGTATACATATATTGTATTTAACATATACTTTAACATATTTAACATGTCTCCTGCCATCTAGGGGATGGGATGGAGGGCAGGGAAGGAGAGGAAAAGTTGGAACAGAAGGTTTTGCAAGGATCAATGTTGAAAAATTACCCATGCATATATCTTGTAAATAAAAAGCTATAATAAAAACAATTTTAAAGAATTTCAGTTATTTTCTATTAAGTTGGACATGAAAAAGAGTTGTTAAAATATGTAATATATAAAACAATTCTACTTTTCTTATTGAATTATTTTTGCTTTGGAAAATGTTATACTCCTTAAAATTATTTTTTTGTAATGAAATTCAGAAACATCTAAAAAGTTATCAGCTTTAATTTCTAATACAGCAAATATCTATACAAATAACCCACACAAACAAAAATTCTTTGGGCTACTCAATAACTTTAAAAAAGTATAAAAGGATCAAATTAAGTAACCAATGGAAATGAGAAATGCTGGAGAAAGAAAAATAGGGACACTAATAGAGGGGTAGAGTTGTGAATTGGTCTAATTCTGGAGAACAATTTGGAAGCATATTCAGAAGGCCATTAAACCATTACCCTTTGATAAAGAATTGAAAATTGAGAGATGTTCTGAACTGGGGAATGGATGAACAAGCTATGGTATATGATTATGATGGAATACTATTATAGTACAAGAAATGACATAGGAGATAGTTTCAGAAAATATTGGGAAGATTTACATGAGTTTAAAGCAAAGTAAAGTGACAAGACAAGAACGTATATCAAAACCACAATATTCTAATGATGATTAACAGTGAAAGGCTTAGCTACTCTGATCAATACAATGTTCCAAGACAATTCTTTAGGACTCATGATGCAAAATGCTATCCATTTCCAAAGAAAAAACTAAAGAACTATGAGTATACAATGAAATATAATTTTTTCACTTTATTTTTCTCATCCTTTTTTGTAAAATGGCTAACATGGAAATATATTCAACATGATTTCACATGTATAATTTATATAACACTACTTACCTTCTCAGTGGGTGGGGGAAGGATTTTGAAAGAGGGAAAGAACTTGCAACTCAAAATCTTTTTAAATGAATGTTTAAAATAAATACATAAGACCAATAAGTTTGAGAACTGCTGGAATATGCATTATGATTTTTGCTTAGGAGTTACAATTAGACTAAGTGCTTGGTGAAGACTTCATTCAAATAATACCACAAAGATTATTATGAAGTGAAAATAAAAGAAGTAATGAAATGGATACTGAGAAGGTTGTTTTAACCTAAATTAAAGCATAAGAGGATGGAGGAGTGGCTAGAGAGTCGGCCTTAAAGCAGGGAGAAGCTCTACAACTAGAATCTTAAGAGTCACCTGGGATACTAAGCAGAGCCGGTGGATTGTACTCAGAATCTCTCTTAACAGTGTCCAAAATAAAATAAAAAGATGATTAAGGGCAAATCTGTTTCCCTTCTAGGAAATGGACTATAGAAACAAAAATAGGCAGAGATCATTCCCATAAAAAAATGTTGGGAGAGTAGAAATCAGAACACCTAAGGTTGGATCCTAGAGCTACTACTTATAATCTATGTGTTCTTAATAAGGCCCTTCTTCTTTGTAGAGCTCAGTTTCTTCAACTATAAAAAGGGAACTGGGAGGTAAACTAGACTATTTTTAAAATCCTGTCATCTGGGATTAGATATCTGGCTGGAGTCCTGGAAAAACGTCTGACCCTGAACAAGAGGGTCTGGGCAGCTTACTGATTTCTCTAACTCTGTAAATCTGGACCCAGACTTCTGAGAGCATTAGACCATCTAGAAAAGTACAGGAAAGAAGTGCATAAATATCCATGAAAAGGTGCTTTGGGGATGAAGGTCATAGACATAACAAGGTAGAACAGACTCAAGAGAAAGCAGAGCTGGGATGGATCCCAGAGCCCTCTGTTTAAGGGATACCATTATTTCTTGTCTCTTTAGAAGCCGTGAGGTTTTTAGGCCTCCAAGTCTCTCTCCTCCAAGCCACATCCTCTATTTTAGAGTAAGTAGTATCTGATCTGTTATTGAATTACACAGCCATTCTGTTCAGCCTGATTTAAGTTCCTTTAAATACTGAGCTATTTTTCTGTCTACTGCCAGAAGGCTAGAATTTCTAGAGAAAGAGTGGAATTTTTGGTTCCTTCCTGACAGCTGACACATAATACTACCATAATATTTTCTAACACTTACTTTCTGACTACCCTAAGCATCAGTGAAGTAACTTCACTTTAGAATGCTAGCAGTCTTTGCTGTGCTTGGAGACAAAGTCAAGGTCAAAATAATCTACTTAATCAACCTTTCAGACACAGATGGAGTAGAATTCAACAGACCTAGTGGGTAAATAAAACTTCTCTTGGTAAAAAACCTTCACTAGACCTTACATCTCCTCAAGCTGCAATTCTTTACCTTTCCTCTTCCCAGCCAAATTCTCAGAAAAGTAGTCTACCCTTGTTGCCTCTACTTCCTCTATTCCTCAGTCCTCGGCTCTCTGGCTTCAGATTTTATCAAGCAACTGAAACAGTTCTTTCTAAAGTTGCTAAGGATTTCTCAATCACCATTTAACAGTTCTGACTGCCACATTTAACAGTTCTAACTACTCTGTCTTCCTTCTTTAGACTCTCTCCCTTGCTACACAATAATTTTGCAACATATGGCTCTTTTCAACAAGGTCATTCAGGCCAGTTCCAATGGACTTTTGATAGAACCATCTGCGTCCAGAAAGACTGTGGGGACTAAGATTGTTTCACAATATAGTATTTTGACCTTTTTTATTGTTCTTTGCTTGCTTTTTGTTTTCCTTCTGATTTTTTTGATCTGATTTTTCTTGTGCACCATGATAAATGTAGAAATATGTATAGAAGAAGTGCATATGTTTAACATATTTGATTACTTGCCTTCTAAGGGAATAAGTTGGGAAAAGTGAAGGAAAAAGGTTGAAACATAAGTTTTCCAAAGGTGAATGTTCAAAACTATGCATGTTTTAAAAAAGCTTTACTGTCAATGCTGTAAAATTACCCATGCATATAACTTGTAAATAAAAAGCTATAATAAAAAAAAGAAAAAAAAGCTTTAATTTTTAAAAAAATTAAATTTAGGGTTAAATTTAAAAATATTAAAATAAGATAAAAAGTTAAAAAAAAAAAAGAATTTTGCCACAATGATGATTTCTCTTACTCTACCTATCTGATCATTCCTCCTCAGTCTGCTTTGCTGGATCATCCTGTAGATCACACACCCTAACTATGGGTGTTACACAAAATTCATCCTAGACTTTCTCCTCTACTCTCTATACTCTTGGTTAACTTTATCAGCTCCCAATTTTTCTTATAATCATCTTTATTCAATAATCAAATTCATCATTTATTCTTGTTATCTTCTTGGTTAAATGTATAGTCTTTGAAAATAAGGTTTGTTTCATTTTTTGTATTTATGCCTCTAGCAATTAGTACAGTGTTTGTAATATTGTCAATATTTAATAAATGCTTGTTGTAAATTGACTCCCATTGGACAGGTAATATAAAATATTTTCTGTAGGAAAAAGAATTAAAATGTTCTAATTGTTACTTGTTGTTTGGGGTTTTTTGTATTTTGTCTTTTTTACTAGAAGAGATGCAAAGTTGTCATTTTATGTAAATTTTTGCTTGGACCAGGTACTTTGTAAAAGTTTGTTGAACTGATACTACTGAAAACCAAGTATACTCAGTTAATAAATGTTTATTGAGCAACTACTATGTGCCAGGCATCGTCTAAAGCCTTGGAGATATGAAAAGAGGCAAAAAACAGTCCCTGTCTTTAAGGAGCTTACAATCTAGTAGGAAAGATGATTAACAAACATATATATATATATATAAATATATATGTGATGTGTGTGTGTGTGTAATATACATACATAATTAACATATACATATATGCACACAAAAAGATTAAAGGACAAACAGGAAAAAACAGTGAAGGCAACAGAATTAAGATCAGTTGAGAAAGGCTTCTTGTATAATGAGATTTTAGCTGGGACTTAAAAGAAGCCAATAGGCAGAGATAATGAAACTGAGTATTATAAGCCAGAAGGACAGCAGAAGAAAATGCCTGGAGGCAAGAGATGAAGTATCTTGTTTGTGGAACAGCAAGGAGGCCAGTGTTTTTAGAATAGAGTAAGAGGACTGGAAAGGTAAGAAGGGATTGGATTTGAATGACAAATAAAGCATGTTATATTTAATTCTGGAAGTAACAGGGAAGCACTGCAATTATTGAGTTTTTTGGAGAAAAGTTTTGGAGAAAAGAGCCTGAAATTTAGGAAAATTCACTTTGGTGACTGTTTGGAGAATGGAATGGAAGAGAGAGAGATTTGTGGGGAAGACACAACAACAGACTCCTGTATTAGTCCAGGTATGAAGTAATAATGGGCTATACCATAGAGAAGCAGTGGCAGAGGAAAGAAAAGGGCACTTTCAGAGATGATGCAAGGGTGGACTGGCAACAGGGGGAGGAAGAATGAAAGGTGAGAGACGGGGAGAAGTCAAGGATGCCATCAAAGTTAGAGCCTGAGGATAGATACAGAAAGCTAAAGTTGCCTTCCATATCAACAGTGAAATTTGGAGGTGGGGAGGCATTAGGGGAAAAGATAATTCAGTTTTAGAGATGCTAAGTTTAAGATGTCCAAGGCTCTGCAGGGCAGTTAATGATATAAGATTGTAAGGCTGGCAGAGAGGATAGGGCTGGGTAAGTGAATTTGAGAATGATCAGCAGAGAGATAAATAAATTTATAATAGCTGATGAGATCATCATGCAATATAGAGGGAGAAGTCTAGGACAATACTATCTGGGAACCCATGGTTAGTGGATGTGCCCCAAATGCAAACCAACAAAGGACATTGAGAAGAAACAATAAGATAGGTAGGAAGAGAACCAGGAGAGTGGCATTCCGAAAACCCAGAGAGAAGAGAGGATGAAGAATAAGAGATTAATCGACAATGTCAAAGGCTGCGGAGAGATTAAGAAGAATGAGAAATGAGGAAAGGTCATTGGAGTTGGCAAATCTTTGGTAACTTTGGGGAGAACAGTTTCATTCAAAAGATAAAAGCCAGAAGCCAGAAACCAGATGGCACCTAGTTTAAAAAAAAAAAAAAAAAAAAAGAAGAAATGTCATTTATTAGAGATGGTCTTCTCAAGGAGTTTAGCCACAGTGACAGAAAAAGTATAGGATGATAGTGGATGAAAAGATGCAGGTTTTACATGAGCATGTCTCTAGACAACAGGGAAGCATTTAATAGCTAGGGAGTACATAAGTGAAGATGGCAAAGGGAACAATCCATTGGATATGGGACAGAAAGGGATTTCTTTTGATGGCACAAGGGTTTGCTTTGGCAAAAAAGAGAGTTACCTCTTCAGGTGAGATAGGAGTAAAGTGGAATATAGTAATAGAAGACATCTCACTGATATGAGAGGAGGAGAAGGAGGAACTCTTGGTGAATGTTATCCATTTTTTCAGTCAGAATTAAAGTAAGTTTCTGAGATGAGAAGGCATGGGGAAGTGGCTTCTATGCTTGATGAGAGATGAAAAGTTTTGATGAGCTACTGTGGAGAGTGGGATAGCTAGTTATTAAAAAAGGTATAGAAAAATAGCTTGACAGCAGTGAAAGCTCAAATTATGAACATTTTTGTGCATCATATGTAATTATGATAATTTGTTTTGACAAACAAAGATTTAAGTCTTGGGGATATTTCATTATTTGATAAATTGGGAAAGCTAGAAAATAATCTGACAGAAATTGGGCACAGACTAATATCTTAAACCATTCCAAGATTAAAATGGAATTTGAAGAACATGGAACTTATTAACTATCAGACTTATGGACAGAAGAACAATTTATGAATAAACAGAAAACAGGAAGCGCTGTGAAGTGTAAAATGGATGATTTAACTTATATTAAATTAAAATTAATGAAATTTTTCTATGAAATCAATGTAGCCAAAATCATAAAGTAGAAAAATGGGAGGGAATTAACATAATTTCGCATATAAAGATCTCATTTCTCGAATATATAAAGAATTTTGTCAAATTTATAAGAATATGAGATTCTCCAATTTATCAAAGAATAGGTAGGTTTTCAATGAAGAAATCAAAACTATGTAGTCATATGAAAAAAATGTTCTAAATCATCACTAAATTACAAAATTCAAATTAAAACAACTTTGAGATATCATCTTATACCTATCAAATTGAATAAAGTAACAGATATCCTTCCACTGGGGAATGATTAATCAAGTTGTAGCACATGATTGTGATGGAATATTACTGGGCTATAAGAATGAGCCAGCTGATTTTTTAAAAAATAAAGACTTGCACGAAATAATGAAAACTGAATGAGAAGTACCAATAGAACATTATACATAGTAACAGATATATTGTTCTAAGAACAAATTTGAATGATCAATTCATGTACCATAAATACTCAAATTGGCTACAAAGGACCTATGAAGAAAGATGCCGACCACTTGCAGACAAAGGACTAAAAGTATGTAGTACAGTTCTCTCTCTCTCTCTGTCTGTCTGTCTCTCACATATGTTTTATTGTAACCTCCTCTAGGGCAGGGTAGTGAGAGAGGGAGAAAAAAATTAAAAGTCAATAGGGAAGAACAAAAGAAGGAAGCACCAAAAAGCAGGGTAGCTTCGAAACAATGTGTAGTCTTTATTGCATGCTTTTTCACAAAAGAGTAAGTATCCAATCCTTTATGTCATGCTTTGTACACTGAAATGGTCTTTTTTGTGTGTCTTTTTGTATTTAAGTTAAAAATAGACACAATTTAAAAAAAAAAGAAATTATATAAGCTTTAGGAAATCTCTGTTCCTGACTCAGAATCAGAGTTTATGCTGATAAATAAATATATAATAAACCAGGGTTTTGCCTCCTAGATATCTTTATGTTGATAGTTCTGACAAATTGTCAATACCTTACAAGGAATCTATGGATATTTCCAAAACAAGAGAACAGTGGTTGGCAGAACTGACCTGGTTACTAAGGGGTCAAGATGGGAGAAGAGAGATGAAAGTGGCTACAGCAGGGTTGATGGTCTAAGAGAGAACTGAGGGATTAAGAAATTGTCTATTTTTAATTTAAATACAAAAAGACAACATTTCCAAGTACACAGTACAATATAAAGAAAGGATTCATCCCTTTTTATCTAGGCCTCCTGGCTTCTATGCTCAATTAAAATCCTACTTTCTAGACTTTTCTGGTCTCTCTTAATTCTAGTGCCTTCTCTTGATTATTTTTAATTTGACCTATTTGTAGTTATTGACATGTGATCTCTCCTGTTAGACTGTGAGATCCTTTAGGGCAGGACTGTCTGTTACCTTTCATTGTACTCCCAGTGCTAAGCATAGTGCCTGGTACACATTAGGCACTTAAAACTCCGCAGCCACATTATCCCTGTGGAGATGCCACTCTGTACCAGCTCCTATGGGTACTACAGCCATAGCTACTGAATACCAAGAAAAGCAAGTTCTTGGCAACAATGTCTTTGGTTTCAAAGGGTTCAATACCAGAAATTGATATAATTGATATTAAAAAACTGGTATAATTACTCCAATGGAAATGGCATTAAAGAAGAGGTATTAACATATTCTTTGCTTCTGTACCCTAAGGCCTAGGAAACTTTTCCATGTGATATGTGGCTAAAACCTATATATTTTTGTCTCCCCTGTTACTCCTTCAGAGCAAACGAAGGCTATTAAGAAAAGAAAAGAAACTGAAACCAAAAGGCAAAATGATTTCTTACAGTTACAAATTTAGCTAATAAACTTAGAAACTTCCTTTTTAATTCTGGTGTTCTGTAAAAACTGAAGAGAGATTTAAAGCACTATGTAAATGTAAGTCCTAGCTTTTGGAATCAATTCAATGAGTCAAAGGGTTAGCTTCATCATTTCCATGATGAGATTATGCTTCTATCTTCCTGATACACACACACACACACACACACACACACACACACACACACGCAAGACACTTTTGGAAAAGATTTGGAGATGATTGGAAAGACAATGCACTTGGGAGATGGAGGGAGAAGAAATAGCTTCTTTAAATATTGCTTAGTAACAACTAATTTTCAACCTTCATTTATTTTATAAGATAAATGAATTCATAGCTCTGTTTAAAATCTGAATAGCTCTCATTATATCTATATGTCCTTTTCTATGTATGTGCTATTACTGTTTAAAAATTTATGTCATAGCTTCCTACAGGCTAGGTAACAGCATCTAGAATAGTGATGTGACCAATGAATGCTTTAGGACCATAATCTCATCCTATGCTTTGCCATCACACAAATTAAAGAGAAAATCAGTTCTGCATTATAATCATTGAATCTGAATTGGAAGGAATCTGAGAGTTCATTTAGTCCAAACCATAATTTAACAAGAATTTCTTCTAATACATACCTGATAAGTGACATCCATCCAATAGTATTTCATCTTGACACAGCCCATTCTACTTTGCTATAGTTCTAATTGTTAAAAAGTTTTTCTTACTATTTAACCTAAATCTACCAGTTTGAATTTCCATTCAGTATTCCTTGATCTGCCTTCTGAGACCAGACACAAAATCTAATCTCTTCTGTCTACATGAAAAAAACCCTTCAAGAAAGTAATGAAAACTTACATTTTAAGAAGTTTCATATAATACAGTTTATATTGAAAATAAAAAGATTGCGATCTGGATTGGTGAAGGAGTATCCATACTGAGGAAATTTTATGTCCTTAAGGTATTACATAAGGGCAATAGTTTCTTATTTAATATTTGAAAGGGGTCATATTAGTAGCATCAGAATTTCAGAGGCTCCAATTTCATTCTGTAAAATACAGAATATATTAGAAAACACTCCTCCATTAGTTACTAGACAATTTCCAGAAAGATTAGTCTAAGAAACAAAAAAACTAACTCTCTGAGATAAAACAAGTAGAGTTGAGTTGACTGAGGTTATCAATAACTATTTTACATAAAGGAAAAATACTTATTAAATGGAGTAAATGCTATGCAAATATCACATTTTATACTAAGTGAAAAGTTCAGAAATAGAGTACTGACAATTGTTATAAAGAGAATATCCATATGAAATAACAGACACTTTTAAAGTAATTCTTTATGCAATGCCTAATAAACAAATCAGTCCAGACAATTGAAAAGCATTCCTGGCTTATGAAATAAATGTAATATGCAAAATTGCAGATCACTTTTAAAAAACAAACAAACAAGTAATGGTTTAAACTATAGGCAGTGCAGCATAATGTATAGAGAACTGACTGGACTGGGAGGCAGGAGGATCTAGGATTCAAGGCCTGCCTCTAACACATGATTACTATGTGACATTAAGCAGGTCGCTTAAATTTTCAGAGCCATAGACAATTGGCTAAGACTATGAGATGAAAAGAGTGAAAGCTGATCTGTATTGGTAGAGTGGGTTCTCAGAGAAAATCCCCCTATACCAAGAAAATAACAGGTTGTGTTCCTCCTCAACAAAAAAAAACAAAACAATTTTTAATGCGTGCATGCCAAAGCAGGTCACTGTGGAAAGAAACCTGGTGGTTAATATTTTTTTTCTGAAAGGCATGTAATTGCCCTTTATCTATTTTGTAATTCTATTTTCCACATATCAGGTACAGTTAGAATAAAGAACACCTACAATATGAACCCAGAGGAGTCCCAAAGAAAGGTAACACTGAACAACTCCTCATCCCCTGAGGTAGTGTTCTCTTCAAGGCAAACTTTAGATTGGCAGTGCTCCAATGAGGAAAAAAATTCTGCTTCAATGTATTTCTGGGTATTAAATTCCTTATGCCAGCAGAATCAAGGTGCATGTCTGTTATTTGGCTTAATGTGTTTTCAGAATGGCAAAAATAAAATTAAAATCAATGAAACATAGACAAATTAGAAGAAAGATTTCCTGAGAATGCAGAATAAATATATATGTGTATATACTTTCTTATGAACAAAGGAATACTAAAAATTAAGGAACATTCTTTAATAAATAATAATATTCTACTTTGTCATTTTTTAAGAATTAGGAGTACTCTAGAAAAAATTTTCAATTATTAAACATTTATGTTTTCTCTGTCCTACATCTTCCCCTGCTCCATGGGTAGGAGATGGGGTGAGAAGGGAAAACAAAATGCTTGTAACAAATAGGTGCAAAAGTAAAACAAATTCTCAAATTGATCCTAAGCTTTTACAGAGCACATTGAAACAGGAAGATGATATTTATATAAGACATTTAAAACTCTCGTGATCAGAGCTAGAAAGTAATGAGACCTTTGGATGAGGAAAGTGGTGTCAGGGGACCAGTGAATGAATAATAGCGCTAAGAGCCTCTAGTCACCTCTTGTTTACAATTCTGACAATATAAGTTTATAGCCAGTTTTGTGGAAATCAGCCAAATTATAGTTTCCTAAATAGAAAGAAACTCAATTTAATTATTCTAAGAGATTTAATTTTTAAAATATGGTACAAAACATGTCCAATAACAGATAAGCAATTTCCTTTTCTACATATTTATGCAAAGTAAATGACTTTTATTCTAATATTAATACTTTTAGTCTAACTACTTCTTTCTAAAATTCCAGTTCAAAATTTAAAATGTTGAAGACTCTGGGTCTTCACTCTCCTGGCACTTCAAAGCAGGATAATACACACACACACACACACACACACACACACACACACACACGCACATGCACACACACACAGCAAAACAATAAAAACTCAAATTTTCAATAGAAAAGTACTTTCATAGAAGGGTTTGTTTAAAACATTTCCAAGAGACTTCCTTTATTCCAAAGTAATTTTTCAAACAATCTAAAATGCAAATGCTAAATTAACAAAATATATTAGTCCAAGAGAATGAGATCAAAATAATTTTATTTATAAGTCTTTGAGTAATCTCTATTGGTTATTCTTTTTTAGTCTTGGTATGTTTAATGTGCTCCATACTTGACAAGATTGGATGCTCTGTTCATATCAACAGGCATTGGTAACCATAGCACCTAAATTTATTTATCTGATTTGAAAACTAGTCTGATATATTCAAGAAATTATTTGAAGTAACAGAAGTTTTTTGAATCAGATGAAACTTTAACATGATGTGCACATACTTAGACATCATAACTTGAAGTATAAATGCAGTGTCAGAGTTTGAAGAGATCTCAAAAGTGATCTAACCTATACATGAACAGGTATATAACATGATAAATACCACGCATATTCTAAGTTATATAACATTTTCAACAAAGTCTTTAAGCAAAGATCAAATGACTACTACTGAGAGAATCAACTGTTGTCTAAGACAATTGATTTTAACATAGTTCAAATTACTAGAAAGCTATTCTCTATACTGAGTATAATTCTTGTCATTTAGCAACTTTAAACCAATACTACTAACTCTGCTATAGCAGAACAAGTCTAATACATCTTCCACAGCAGAGCCCTTCAAATATTTAAAAGATGGTTATCATATTCCCCATAATTCTTCTTTTTTTCCAAATGAAACATTCTAATTCCTCTGACTGATCTTCACAGGGTATGATCTCATGGTCTTTCACAATCCTGGTCCCTTGAATAGTTGTTAATCAATGTTCTTCCTACAATGTGACATGTAGAAGAACTAAACACTTTGGAAACAGGATGCTGAAATTATAGACAACTACTGTTAAGCAAAACTTCTGCTTTTTAACCATGTTCTCTTTTGCAAAGCAAGACAAGAAAAAACAATACAAGGGGATAGAAAAGAGGGAAATAGACAACAATGATAACTGTGAATGTAAAGAAGCAGAATGCAACAAAAGTTATTTAAGACATTACACACACACAAAGATTCTCACAGAATTAAATCAAGGGCCAGAATAAAATCTATGTTGTTTCAGAAGAACTCAAAAGGGATACATAAACAAGAAAATTACATTATGCTTAAAGGCACTACTGATTATGAATCAGTATCAATTCTTAACATATATGTACTGAATATAATTGCTTCTAGATACTTAAAGGAAAAATTAATTGAGTTTCAAGGAGAAATAGACGACAAAGAGTGAGGGACTTAATGTAGTCCATTCAGACCTAGGTAAGTCCCCCCAAAAAAGGGAAAAAAGTTAAAGACTTGAATAGAATTTAAAAGATGATAGAAATCTGGTAATTGATAAATAGAATAAGAAATGAATTCAAAAATTCTTGGCTGCGCATGCTATCTTTTTGAGTCTCTCCTCATTCCAATCCATCCTCCACTCAGTCACCAAAGTGATTTTCCTAAAGTACAGGTCCAGCCACGTTACATAACTACTATCAATAAACTCCAGTGGCTCACCTCCAGTATGCAATACAAAATGCTCTGGAATCAAAGCCCTTCATATACTAGTGCCCTATTAAATTTCAGTCTTTTTACACCTTACTCTCCAAACAAGTATTCTTTGATTCAGTGATTTCTCATTAATCCATGAACAAGACACTTACACCTCTTGACACTTTCTCTGGCTATTCCCCATAATTGGAATGTTCTCCCTGTTCTTTCTACCTACTGATCTTCTTGGCTTCCTTGAAGGGTTAAAACCTTTTCTTTTACCTGAAGCCTTCCCTCTCCCCTCTCTTATTTCCCTGTTAATTATTTCCTATTTAACTTGTATTACAGCTTGCTTTGTAGATATTTGCTTACATGTCTCCAGTAGGCTTTAAGTTCTTCTTCTTGTATCCCCAGCCCTTAGTACAGTTCCTGGCACACAGGAAAAATTTAATTGATAGTTCAGGGGAGATGGCTTGGGAAAGAATTGAAGGGTGGAGAGTTGGGAGGTTACAGTATAAATAAAAGCAGAGGGACAGGTGGGAAGTTAATAGTTTATAGTCAGATAAGAAGATGTAAGAATTGTTTAACTTTGAGGTGGTACCTCTGTGGGCAAGCACAAGACCTAGGATATAACTATTTTGTATGTTCCTGAGATGTAATGGAAGAGTAGGTCATAGGAAATGAGCAGGTTGAGGAACTAAGTAGTTCTGAAGGAAGAGTTAATATGCATGCTGAGAACCTCTAGTATGAGGACAAGAGTGGGAGAGGAGAGGATAATGGTGAGTCATATGGCAAACTTGTTGAAAAGGAAGTTGCATAGAGGTCTTCAAAGAACAACTACTAGGGTTTTGATTGGATAGAAGCATGAATCTCAAAGGAAGATAGGTTAAGTGACAATGGGGAGCAAGAAGTTATCAATTCCCTCATCTCAACCAGTAAATTGAGGGAAATGAGTAAAGGTGTAATCAATAATGAAAGGGTGACCAGGGAAGCTATGTCATCGGGGGTACCAGATTTCTGTAATAACTAGATGGATTTAGGATGAAGAGGAGTCCATTACCTGTGGAACAGGTATTCTAAGGGGCATAGTATTGGTTGGCTGGTGAAACTACAGGGTGAAGGAGGGTTAAATTAGATGGGAATAAGGAATTAGGTAGGAGGGAAGGGGAAGAAGGGTTAGATGGTGACTTAGAGGTTTCAGAAGCCCTGAAATGTGCAAAGTATGACAGGTATAAGAATGTTCCTGATTGAACAAAAGGTAACACTCCCCTTTTCCAAAGCAGGCTGGAGATTGGATTGGAGACAAATGTAGCACTAAAGGAAGGCATATTTGTTCACTTAGTTACTTGTCTCTCTAAAGCCTGGATATTAGACAAGAAGTGGTACAGCAGGGAAAGAAAATCTAGGTCTCCACTTTCCTCTTTCTCTTCCCACAAGGAACAAGCCAAGCAGGAACAGGAGAGAGAAGACCTAAAGTCAAAGGGAAGATTGATCCTCCTCTTTTCTCCTTCCCTAAGGTAATAAAAAGTGTTAGGATTTATCCCATACCAAACTATAGGAAACACCACCAGCAGGTATAGAGTCATCAATAACTACCTTTTGCAAGGTAACCTTTTATATAATCATCTAGTTACCTGACAACATGCTTCAGATCAGAAGTTTCTCCAATGTTTTACAAAGCTATTAGGAATTCATTGAAAGAATATGTAACTGAAATGAAAAGTTTAAAGTTATGATTTCAAAGTGGAGGAGAAATGTAGAAGGACTCAACAACTTTACTGAGAATAACTGGTCCAAATCACTTACTTCTAGCTTATTTATATATTACTATACATTAATATTATATTGAATTAATATTTAATTTCATAAACAAGAGGAACTAATGGTATGGTAATTCTCTCCACCAGTAAAAACCTTTTGTGATTTATTAGACACATAAGTCCAAACCTAAGATAGAAGGAACGATGTATCCAGAGTGCCACAGCGGGAGAAAGATAGGATTTTAACCCAGGTCCAGTTCTGGCACTCTTTTCATTATATCTCATTGCCTTGAAACAGAGTAACTAAATTAATATTTAGTTAAATTACAATTTTAGTTCCTCAGTTTTCTATACAGATCATTATCATAGAAATAATATTTCAACTCACATTTAAATAGAACTTTATTATTTAGAAAACACTTGTCATAACCAACCTGTGAATTAGATTAGTTTTAAATATTATTTCCAGATTACTGATGAGGAAACTGACAGTCAAAGAGATTGTTATTTGCCTAGTGTTTACATGGCTAGTAACTTTTAGAGTAGTAATTTGAATACAAGTCTCCTTTGCCAAAATCCAGAATTTAGGTTGGCAAGATTTATTCTTCACTGTCACACTGATCCCTACCCCAAAATTTTATATTCTTTTAGAAAAACTCAAATTTTTTCATGATTTTTAAAATATTATGTTCCATGTATTTTTACAATTTGCATAGCTTATCTTTCATTTAGGGTTAGGGTTAGTATCTGTCCTTTTTCATAATCCATATTTTTTTCCTGTCTTTGATGAAGTCTCAAAGATATCATCTGATTGTTTGTAATGATAACAGCAGATTAAAATCCTAGGACATAGGTCATTAAATTCTGCTGACTCAAAACAACAAAACAAAACCAGGAAGTATTTTAAGTGCTCTGGAAAATTTTTTTTTACAATTTTGATTTGGCATATCAAAAGATATCACAGCTAGTGCTTAATTAACTGTTTATCTCTGAACACAGATGAGTTTTTAAAAATAAAGATGGGGGTAGGAGGTAAGGAAAAGATAATTTAAAAGCCTCTTTTATTGAAACAGGCATCTTATCATCATTTTACACTTTCCTTGGTTGTCTTGGATTTTTCTTTTCACTTTTACCACTGAATTTGATCCAATTTCCAGATTGATGGTCAACAAATTAATAATGGGCTACTATAGCAATGGACTCAGATCAAGACTAAATACAACTCTTAGGAAGCCTTCAAAAGATAATTTCTACAGAGGAAAAATATATTAATTAGGTAACTGGATTATAACTAATATATAAGTAACTCTTTCCTGGCATTATTTTGAAGCACTTGCCAAATAGCCAACACACCCAAATAAAAAAAAGCAAAAAAAAAACAAAAACAAAAACCCAAAACAAAACAAAACAAAACAAAACTCTTTCCAGCAGATAACAAGTAGAATCTAGACCCAATAGTACAATGAGAAACTTGGGGGCAACATGTCAACAGAGAAAAAAACAACAATAAAATTTTAATTTTCCTAATAAGAAGCTAGTGGCAAAGCAGGTAAGAGGTCTGGATAAGCACTCAAGAAGACCTGTATTTAAACCCTATTTCAGATGCATACTGAGCAAGTTTCTTTAATTTCTTCTCAGCCTCAGTTTTCTCAACTGCAAAATCAGAATAATAATAGAACCTATTTCTCAGGATGGTTATGACGATGTGACAAGAAGCTAGTAGCAGCTACACAGAGAGAGAGACATATATACATATATATGTATGTGTATGTGTACATAATATATATGTATATGTGTGTGTGGATATATATATATAAATTTGCCTTTCAGATCTCTCTACAATTGTGACTTAACTAATTAAAGAATAATGTCGACATATATTCATAGTTGGTTGAACTCTGAACTATCCTAGAAAACAATTTAGGATTATATAAAGTTACCAAACTGTTCATATTCTTTTAACCCAGAAATTCCACCATTGGGAAAATACTTCAAGAAGGCCAAATGATAGAAACAAAGGGCAGATATATAATAAACTATTCAAAATAGCACTTTGTAAAATAGTCAAAAAGATGGCAGCATATTTCCACTGTTTAGTAAATATTGTACAAATTATGGTATATGAATGTAATGGAATATTATTATAAGAAAATATGACTGAGAAATTCAGAGAAACAAATGATTTGTATTAATTGATGGATAATGAACAATATATTATGAATAATACATATGTAATGAGTACAGTAATATAAATCAAAGCAACAAAGATAGAAAAATTTTTATGAAATGTGAGTCAGAGGCTCCCCACTTCATGCTCATCTGTCATGATGAGTTAGTAGGTATGTAAGAATGGGTAAGTCATCTAAGTTCTCAGTGCTCTAAGTCAGAGGTTTCAAAAGCAAATAGAAACAGAGGCCACCAACCATACATAAGGATCCCTGTGAGTAACATACTGAATTTTAAAATGTAAGATGGTCTAAATTTTATTGTATTTTTATTTATTTTGTTAAATATCTCTCAATTATATTTTAATCTGGTTCAAACCATACTCTAGAGTATTGTGGGCCACACTTGTGGGGCACAATAAATGTTAACAACTCTTCTCTAGGAGACTTTTTAAGAGTATAAATTGTAAAGAAGGGGATAACAAGCATTGATAGAAGGAGTTTCCTTTATTTAGATGTTCCTCATAATAGTGAATCACAGGTCTAACACCAGTGTCTATCTCTATCTTTAAGAGTGGCAGGCATCTTGGTATAAAAGATAAGAGTTCTAGAGTCCATAAGACTTAACATCTTTAACATTTATGAAATGTGTGGCCACGGGAGAGTTATTTAAGTTCTACAAGCCTCCATGTCCTATTTGTAAAATAAAAGAGTTGCATTGGAGGTCCCAAGATTTCTTCTAGCTCTAAATCTATGATTCTATGAATTCAGACTAAGTGTACTGGTGAATCATCAAGAATTTTATTTGGATGAGACCTCATTGGAAATTCCCCAACTGGCTCAATCACTATCTAGCATCTGCTTAACGAGCTCCAGGGAGGGGACTCTGCTACCTGAGGCTGCTCACCCCTTTTCTGGACAGCACTGATTGTCAGGTAGCTTTTCTAGAGATCTCCCTTTTCTTCTTAGAAAGATAGTAAGTTATGGGAGCAGTATATACTCTAGTATTTCAGAGGTAGTCACTGCCTAATATGTTTCTTGGTTATATGGAAGAGCTCTCTGGGAAAGGGCAGAAAGGTCTGGTGAGAAATGTCTATCCCTTCTCTCCCCTAACTCCCTCAAAAAAAAAAAAAGAAAAGAAAAAAAAAAGAAAAAGAAAATTGCAGAAAGTACCAATAAAATACTTTAAAAAGAACAAAATGAAGACTACATGAAGGCAGGATAAAGAAGTTTATGATAAAACAGCCCAATGCTGCAAATGTTCTGTGTGATCTTAGTTAGACATACTACACAGTATATCCTATCTCAGAAAAAAGAACAAATCTACTTTATGCAACTTTTCAATGCTATTTACACTGACATCATCATACTTGTACCTCTCAAAGTACATTCACATACATTATTTCATTGGACTGATATGGTTAATAATTTTTTGTCAAGGGGTCAAAGTTTAACATTCCTTTTTAAATAATCTACCACATTTGTGGATAAATGTCTTCCTTGGAGAGTGCACATTCAGTCCTGTGTTCACAAAGGAGTTCACAGTTGTTACCCAAAGTCATCAAAGAAGAAACTATAAATGTGGATTTTCTTTTAGTGAAAATCTCTTATCATTGGCAAGTTTGGGGCATATCTTTCCCCCCTCCCCCACATCTTTTCATTTTGCTATTTTGTTTGTAAAAATTTTGAGCTCCAAATTCTCTTTCTTTCCATCCCTTCCCACTACCTTGAGAAGGTAAGCAATTTGATATAGATTATACATGTGTAGTCAAAACATATGTATGTCTTATAACTGAAAAAAAGAACCTTTGACAACTTACCCAATCCATGATATTATCAGAGTAAATATTTGGATATTTTTATGGAAAAAGATGTGCATGCTAATGAAGTGTGTAAGCAGATTGTTTTTTCCTCAAATTTCTTTTCACTGAGGCAGTGGTAAAAATCAGAGAGCTACTAAGACTTATGAGTTGAACTGACATGCTTCTCTTCACTCTTTCCTAAAAATCATCATGGAAAGAAAGTGATTCATCCAAGTTATACTGTAATTAAGATATTGATTAAGATCATAGATTTTGAGCTAAAAGGGATCTCTAACATCATGTATTCCAACCCCTTCATTTTACAGATGAGAAACTAAGGCCAAGAGGTTCAGTGCCTTGTACAATGTCACTGAGGTCACAAGAGGAAAAGCTGAGACTTAAACTCAGGTCCTTTAACTATATATAAATTGGACATATTTTCCTTTGTTCCATAGTGCTTCTCCCTGTCATCTGTAAATTAAGAAAAAACACTGGAAAACCTACCAAAAAAATTATTTTATAGTAGTTTTTCTCCCTCAACAGAGAAATGTTACTTACTACATGAAATCAATTCCTTACTAATTTTAAACACTAATAATTTGTGATATTAATGTAACATTTGCATATTGAACTGTCTTGTACCTCTATTCTGAAACTGGAGAATGGTGGTGTCTATAACATCTCATTAACTCTACAACGTCTCTGACTAAACTATCAAGGGAATAAAAAATGTACTAAGTTATTAGGCAATGTAAATTGGACATGTGCAGCAAAGAGTGGTTCTTATTAAATTGTCTTTGCTTAAAACTTAATTGTGTCATCAGGCTGGCAATATTACCATTCATTCTTAATAAAATCAACAAGAAGATCAAATGACTGGAAACTAAAATAGCAATAGAAGGCATCGTCATAAAAGATGTATGATGAAAAAAAGAACCCAGCATCAAATTCAGTAGGCACATTTAGACAAGTCTAAGAAAGGCAACTGAAGCATTTATATGTTGTCTGCAAAGTAGTTTGTTTTGATAAAAAATTTGTGCCTTATCCCCTTAATTTCTACATACTTCTCTTAAGCAGACAGAAGAAAAAGCAATTTGAAAAGCAATGGCTCATTAAGCACCCGAGGCAGGGGGAAGATTTAGAAAAAAGAAAATATTTTTATTGAATCCAAATTTCATACCACAAAATTTACAACTATTTTATATTAAAATAGATCATCCTACCTGTGTTTTTTGATGCCATTGGACAGGGAATCTCCACCACCACAATCCTTTCCTTCAGACATTCTGCTTTTTCTACTGTTCAAATGTTCTCTCCTCTCTTCAAATGAACGTGCTGTTACTGTTTCCAATCTACTTATGGACTGTTCAGACTCTGAATCTGTAGTAGAGCAGGTGCATGTTAATGACTAGATCTTTGATGCTACTTCAAGAAACAACAGATACCTCCCCTCAATGAACCAAACTCTGAAACTCTAGTAGACTACTCTGTCCCTGAGACAGCTTGAGACAACTTGTTAACTTCCCTTACAGGGATTTCAGAGAATCTATGCAGTGTAAATAAAAAGCTGACATTCTACAAAGCATTAAGCTCTGGTTGAATTTATAGAATAAATGATAAAGACAAGACATTAATTCTAATATTAAATAGGTTCCAAATGCAATAATCTATATTTAATCTTAGTTACAGCAATCTAGATAAAATTCAAGCTTATGTAAAATGTGTAAAGAGGTTTGAAACTTTTAAAAAAATGTTTGTTGATTTTCTCCATTAGTTACTTATTACTACTAGTCACTTTGTATATACTTTGTATTTACTTGCTTGTGGACATACCAGATTTCCCCCAGGGGATTTTAAATTCCTAGAAGGTAGGGACTGTTTTATTTTTGTCTTTGTATGCCCAAATAGTAAAGCACTTAGTAGATGAATTATCTTATTAGATCCTTTAAAAAAAAAAAACCTTTACAGTAGCCTACCCTTTACAAATAAACTGCCAAAAAGGTTCAGTGACTTTCCTAAAGTCTCTCAGTTCATAAAAAATAAGAATATTCATAATATTTAACTAAGTCCTTTATCCCTTATACCTAAACAGGTGAGTTTTTCTGAATCCCTATGAACTTAAAAAATTTATTATGAACTTAAAAAATTGAGAAGTACTAAGTTTTTGTTAGAATGAAAGTTGACTTATGAAATTATCATTTGGGGATAATTCTAGTAGTAAAAAATCACTAATATGCATTCAAGTGTATTTCTTTAATCAAAGAATTCACTCCCAATTCCTTAGTATGAATATGACATTTTCTGCTATTCCTTTTCTTTTTCCCTATTAGTTTTATTCTTTCAAAATTTATAGTACCAAAATAAGATACTCTGTATTTTTTATTAATTTTTAGCACTATCATCTAGCAAAAAATAAAATTAGTAGCTGGACAATAGTACATGTATGTTTTGAATCCTAAACCTCTTAAATGATCTTATTTGCAGAAAGACTATTTTAAGAACATGTTGTTTCCTTTCCCATTGTTTTTCCACTAAAATGACCTTTCCCCCCTTTCAGACTTCACACAGCAATTTATTTTGCAACTCCCTAACACAATTATAGTGTTTTATTTCTATTAAAATATTCGTTGTCTGTTTCTTATCCTCATACTACAGTGCAATCCCCAAAAAGGCAGAGTCCATGGGTTATCTAAACCAGAAATATCAAAATTTCACCAGTTATCTAAACAAAAAGTATTAAAATTTCCCCTGAGTGTTGGGTAGAACTAGATTAAAATGTAATTTAGAAATGTTTAATAAAATACATAAAAATACAATACAGATGATGTTAATTTATGGGTTTCTAGATCAAAATTTGAATTTGATATCACTTCTTAAATAATCTCTGCAAGTACCCAAGTGCTCTAACCTATGTGTTCACCACAATAAGTATATAATAAACGATTTGAGATAACCTATGGCATAACAATGTATATGTTTGTTCCCCTCTATATACCTCAGAGTGCAAATATGACCTCTGACAAAGATATAGCTACTTCTGATATGTAACTATTTAAGAGAATTTCTGCTTCATCATATATTGTAGCAGTTAGTCAAGGAAGAAAAGCATGCTAGTGATAATACAATTTTAAAGGCAATTAGGGATTTATTTTCAAGATAAAAAATAACAACAACAACAACAACAACAATAACAACAAAAAGATTCCAAAAGAATAATAAAGGACAAGGATGGTATTCTTCCCACAATATACAAAATAAAGACAAATTAGCATCTGCTGAACTATCTGCCAACTTTCTCACTTCTATAAAGTCTTTGTAAGAATTATCTCTCCAGACCTCAAAATAAAACATAAAGAAAATGTATCTTTGATTTGGTTTCAAACTTTACCAGTTCTTTGTCTGGAGGACAACAACTTTTCATCCTACACAATTGTCTTGAATCATTGTGTTACTGAGAATAGCTAAGTTATTCATAGAAGATCATCATGTAATATTGCTATTACTGTGTATAATGTTCTGCTGGTTCTGTTCATTTAATTTTGCATCAGTTCATGTAAATCTTTCAAGGTCTTTCAGAAAGCATACTTCTCATCATTTTTTAAAGCACAATAGTATTTCTTCAGAATCATATACAACAAGTTGTTAAGTCATTCCCTAATTGATGGATTTCCAATTCTTTGCCACCACTAAAAAGAGCTGCTATATGTTTTTGTATATGGAGGTCCATTTTCTTTTCTTTTACTCTTTTGGGGTTATATATATGTGTGTGTATATATATATATACACACACATATATGTATATATGCAAACACATACACATATATAATTAGTATTGCTTAATCAAAGGGTATATGTAGTTTCATATCTCTTTCGGCACAGTTCCAAATTGCTCCCCAGAACGGCTCGATCACTAAACCACTTCATCAACAGTACATTAGTATTTGAATTTTCCCACATCCCTTTCAACATTTGTCATTTTCCTTTTCTATCATATCACTAATTTGACAGGTTTAAAGTAGTAGCTCAGAGTTATTTTAATTTATATTTCTTTCATCAATAGTAATTGAGAGAATTTTTTTCATATGGCTATAGACAGCTTTGATAACTTTGTCTAAAAACTGACTGTTCATCTCCTTTGCCCATTTATCAACTGAGGAATGGCTCTTATTTCTATAAATTTGATTCCATTTTCCATATATTCGAGAAATGAAGTCTTTACCAGAGAAACTCAAAGTAGATTTTTTTTTTAACATTAATGATTGCCCATGATGTATTTCCCTATATCATATTTTCCCCATTAAGCCCACTCTTTCCCCCTCCACTGTAAAATCTCTTTCAGGACTCTGTCAGATAATTTGTCCATTCTACCTCTTCCTTTCCCTTTCTCCCTGTGCATTCTTCTTTCTCATTCCTTAATTAATTTATTTTATTAGATAAGCATATAACATTCAATATAGCTCTACTTTTTGGTTAATGTATATTCTTTCAAGCTGCCATAATAATGAGAAAATTGTTTGTTTGTTTTTTGGCAAGACAATCTGGGTTAAGTGACTTGACCAGGTCACACTCCTAGTATTAAGTGTCTGAAGCCAAATTTGAACTCAGCTCCTGCTGATTCTGGGGCCAGTGTTCTTATCCATTGTGCAATCTAGTTGCCTCAAGAAAGTTTTTAGGAGTTATAAATATCTTCTTCCCATGTCAGAATATAAGCAATTTAACATTATTAAGTCTCATGATTTCTTTTTTATGTTTATTTTTTTAAGCTTCTATTGAAGCTTTTTATTGACTATAGAAAGTCAACTTTTCTATTTAGTTTCTATCTTTTCATCAGGAATGCTTCAAAGTCCTGTATTTCACTGAATGTCCATTTTTCTCTCAGAATGATTGGACTCAGTTTTCCTAGGTAATTGATTTTTGGTGGTAATTCTAGCCCCTTTGCCCTCCGAAATATTATATTCCAAGTCCTCTGAGTCTTAATGTAGGAACTGCTAAATCTTGTGCTATGCTGACCATAGCTATGTGATACTTGAATTGTTTCTTTTTGCTGATTTGCTCCTTGATTTAGAGGTTCTGGAATTTGAATAAATATTCCTAGGAATTTTCATTTTGGGATCTCTTTTAGGGAAGTAATCAATAGAGTCTTTCAATTTTTATTTTAGCCTCTGGTTCTAGAGTAACAGGAAACCTTTCATTGATAATTTCTTGAAAGATGATGCCTCATCTCTTTCTTTGGTCATAACTTTAATTATTAGTTCAAAAATTCTTAAATTATTTCTTGTAGATGTATTTTATAAGTCAGTTGCTTTTCCAATGAGATATTGCATATTTTCTTTTATTTATTCATTCCTTTGGTTTTTTTTTTTTTTTTTTTTGATTTCTTGATGTTTTATAAAGTCATTAGCTTCATTTTAACTTAAATATTTTCTTCAGTGGGTTTTTGTATCTCTTTTTCCATTTGGGCAATTCTACTTTTCAAGGCTTTCTTCTCTTCATCAGATTTTTGTGCCTCTTTTAGCAAGCTGCTGGTTCTTTTTTATGATTTTGTTTGTCACTCTCATTTTTCTTCTCAATTTTTCCTCTACTCACCTTACTTGATTTAAAAAAAAATCCTTTTTGATCTCTTTTATGGCTTGAAACCAATTAATATTTTTCCTGGAGGCTTTGGATGCAGAAAATTTGACTTGTCTTCTAAGTGTGTTTTGATCTTCCCGATCACCATACTAATTTTCTATGGTTAGAATTTTTTTTTTCTGTTGTTTGTTCATTTTCCAGTCTATTTCTTGACTTTTAACTATGTTAAAGTGGAGTTCTGCTTCTCAAGGAGCATTATCCCAAGTTTCAGGTTTTTTTCTACAAATGTTTTCAGGAGTAATTCTTGGGACCTATAAGTTATTGGCTCTTCCAAAGTTCTATGATCCAGAGAGGGGTGTGCTTACTGTGGTCCTGTAATGTGCAGTGGTTTATAAGTGACCAAAAGTACTCTTTTTAACCTTGAAACTGTGACCAAGGTCACTGCTCTATTGCGGTTGCAAGCTCTGCTGTGCTAGTGAATGGAGCTAACTTTTTCAATAATCTGCTAAATGCTGACAACAATCAAGGCATGAATTACAGGCATACCCACCAGAAGGGCTTAGTAGTTTGTATCATAGAAGATGTCCTGTACAAAGTATGTACTAAAAAAAAAATATTCTAATGAGGTGAAGGTTCATTGATGCTTCTTTCTAGAGGGGAAGTCTGACTAATTTCAATAAGTTTTAGTACACCATAAAATGTTTTCAACGAAATTCATGCAATATAAAAAAATACTAACTTAATTAGATATAGTTTCAAAGCAAAAGAGGTAAAAATCCATATGGTCTAGAATCTGAAAGGCAGATCAAGAGGCCAAATCAGCCTCGTCTATATATTTATATACCCTGAGAAGGCAGAATGATATATAGTTGGTGTTGGAGTCAGGAAGACCTAAGTCTATAATCTTTATATGTCTAGATATCAAACATAAGTAACATAAAAATGTACACACATACATCTTAGGTACTAAAAATGGACAGTGAAATGGGTCCAAAATTAAATAAAATATTAGACTGGATCACATTTGGGAAGTAATCTCAAATTGTCTGCAGCTCCAAATTTTGAACTCTTTACTTTAATGCTGTGTTTCTCCCAGAAATACCATGTGGCTTTAAATCATGGAACTTGATTATCTCTGAAGAATCAAAATGACAAATATGAGTAATGGAAAGAAGGGTAGTGTAAGGGTATAAGTCAGCTGCAGTATATTAGTAGTGTGAATTATCACAAAATGGCATTATCTTATAGAAAAGAAGGCAAAAGCGGAGAAGTCACTCAGGGAATGTGGAGGCCATCTTGCTGATCACAAAATAGCGGGGGACACAAGTTCCTGTTCGGGCGCCAAAATGTGATGGTTTTCTGGAGGCAGCCTTAGTCTCAGTTGAAATAAATAATTACTCCAAAATCGCAGCCAGCTGATAAAAGTGTAAACGTTTATTTCTCCTTCCAAATTAGCCTGGTTAGTTGAGGCCTAACTCTCTGCCTGGCTCCAAGAGATCTTGCAGCTTTCTCCTTGGCTTCAGCCTTTGCTTTCTTCAGCTCCAGCCAGCACCAAGGTAGAAGATGCAATGAATCTCTTGCCTCGAAGATAGGGCTTGTGGGTTCCAAGAGCTCTCTCCGACTCCAAGTAAATCTCTCTCGAGCTCCCAGAGTTTCTAGTAACTCCTCAAGTAACTAACTCCAGTCAGTCCCACAAGAAGAACTAAGCTCAAGCTTCAAAAGCTCCCTATATATGTGATCTCCCAAAGGTTAATTCCGCCTTCTAGAGGGAGAGGGATTCTGGATTATCTCCCAGAGTGCTCTCTGGCCCTAAGGGAGGTGTGAATTCAGACTAAGCCCTACTAAGCCCAGCATCTTCCCAAACGTGTGAACTCCATTGAGTACTTAGATACTTATGAGCTTTCTAGATGTGTGAACACAAGCATTGTTCTATCAGTTCCACCTAGTACCTTGTTTCAAGTTCTGGCCCAAAATATCTCTTAAGAGCAAATCAACTCCAATGGCTTAACACTTTGTAAAGATTCCCACAAAGGCTGACAAACTATATAAGAATGGGAGACAACAGATATATAGCCTCCTAGTCCAATTGTAGCCCTCAGACATTAAAAGAATAAGAGAATATTATTGAGGTTGCTGAGATCCTTTAGGGAAAACTAATGGGTGAGAATAATATTAGATAAGAGTGGAGGGCACCATTTCAAGCAATGAGAAAAATCAACAAATATTTATTAAACATCATTTAAGACACTGTGTTGAACTTTCTGAGGGATACAAATAAATATAAGGCATGGCCTCTGTTTTCAAAGAGCTCAAGAGTCTAAATGTGTGATAAAAAGATATACACATAAAAAAGAAAACTGATTATGAAAAAGCATAATATAGTCCCAAGTAACTATTATAATCAGTGTGTACTAAAAGAGTTCCAGATTAAATTTTGTTTGCTAGAGTAATTACAAACATTTCACAAGACCGAGCCTTGATTTGGTGAATTCGAATACTAGATGTCAGGGCACTCCAATCTGTGATACCACCATAGTAAAAGAAAGTCGAAAAGAAAAAGGTGTACCTTTGAGGATAGTCTTGCTCAAGGACATCACTACTACTGACCTCGAGAGAGGCTCATTGTGGCAGAAATTCTAGGTGCTCGACAGCATGGTTACACAGTCTGAATCAACAGAATGTCTTGAGGAATATACAATGCACAGAAGAATACCCACACTCACAATGGCAAACACAGGATATCCAAAAATCCCCAGAAAAGCTGTCTTCCTAAGATGAGATCTTTTTACACTTTTCTTCTTCTCCTGCCTCTACTGCTATTTTTGCCCCATTATGTGTTAGCAGGAGACAATGTCAGCATGAGAGATATCTGGTGCCCGGCCGCTATTCGGGGTCCTTTCTGGAAGCGGCCGTTCCTCTAGCTCCACAGTTCAACTAAAGCACAATTTTAAGATTCCACATTCTGTGTCATTATTCAGCTGAACATTTACACCTAAGCAGACTGAACTCCCAGAGATCAAAGTGACATTTCTAGGAAAATATGAACTCAACCAGTTTGGGCAACTATAGAAAATAGTTATAACCATCACAAAAGCTTACAACCCTACCCAAAGTTATTTTAAAGTTGTGCTGTAATAATTTGTAAAGTACATAAGTGATATCACCTCAGCTCTGAAAAAAGTTAATATAGACTCTGCCACAAAACATCTATATCAATCCATAAGTCAATATAAATCAATTACAGTCCAATTTCAGATGTTTTGCCTAAGGGTATTATACCATTAATATAAGAAATTTTAACTTATTTTTCCGTCTCAGGCCTCTTTGGTAGTCTAAATGTGTAAGATTAAAGGGAAATAATTATGTTGAAATATTAACAAAATAAAAACTGCTGCCTGTATATAAACAATTATAGAGAATGTAATATCAAGTATTAAATGTTTTAGAACTTTTAAGAACAGAATTATGCTATCATCTATGTAATTTTTTTTTAAATTTCTGGAATTACCAAGTATAGTCTAATTCCTACAGACATGAAATTTCAGCAATACTCACTTCTTTTTAAAGAGGTTTTTTTTTTTTTTTTTTTTTTTTTTTTGGCTTTCTAAATTAGTGAATAAAAAAATAAAGTCAGGAAGACATGGGTTCAAGTTGTACTTCTGACATACAAATTGTGTGATTTTGGGCAATTCACTAAACCTTCTAATGTTCTGGGCAATTCTTGGAGACTAAAAGCTACAAAGAAAAGTACCAATTTGAATTGGAATAGGGAATTCTCATACCTGGAAGTTCCCCATAGCAATGAAATCACAGTTTGAGTTCCAATTATTATGTTTTTGAAAATCAAGTTCTAACTTGTGTTTTAAAATTTTTAACATGTTTCTCAAAATAATAATCCCTAATTTATAAATATGAAAAACCTTTACTGATTGATGCTTTATCTCAAATTAGTGAGTTTTTTTTTAATAAGGCACAATAATTTGTATCACACTCGATTAAAAAAATTCATAAAGAAATTGCCATGTATTTTATATGAAATATTCTTAAAGCTAACCTGAAAATCTAACTATACTGTGTAAGAGAAGTACCCTAAAACAAATGTTTGGCTCTCAGGGTCCCTTTATACTCTTTAAAAAATTAAGGATTTCTACCCTCTGTTAAAGAGCTTTTGTTTATTTTGAATAATATTTACTATGTTAGCAATAGAATTTGCCATTAGGAGTAGAATTTTACTGTATTAGTATTGTTACTATATTAGGACTATTTATTATCTTAGAATTTGAATTTACTATTACAGAAATTGAAATGTCTTACAATTAATATGAACAGTTTTGAATTTATAAATTCCCTAAAAGTATGTTGGAGATCTTTAGGTTGCCTGAAACACAAACTGAGAACTACTGTTCTAGACTATAAAGAAAGCCTTTAATTTTGTAAAACTAATGACTTATTTAAAGTACAATTTAATAAGGTCCTTACATAGAAGAATTAACACTTAAAAAGAGTAGCATGAATAAAAATAACATGATTGTTAGCTGTATCAGAATGGAATACTAAAACATACTGTGCTAATAGTGTTTGATCAATGTTCCAATCAGTCTTTTACATGAAATTAAGTTTAAAAATTAAAGTTTAAAAATGATTTTTTTCCCTACATAGATTGATTTTCAGAAGCCTAGAAAATTGAGAAAACTCTTAGAAACAATCCAATCAATCTTTATAGCTAAAGAGCCTAATTTTAGTATTTAAGTCTTTAAAAATCCTTCAAATTAAAAGGACAGAAGAGAGGGAAGAAATATATATATAACAAACTTTAATAGTACTTGAAAATAATGCTAAAATGATTGCATTTTCAATGAATTTTGAAAACAAAATATCACAGTGACTAAAATATTTAGTAAACATTATGGTTGACTAAAACATTTAGTAAACATTATGGTTTATTAAACCATCAAGGGTAAGCATGGAAAGCCCATGCTAATACCTGAATTAACTCTGTATTCTGCACGCATTGGAAATATTTCAAATGTGTGCCCCTAAGGAAATCTCAAACATTTGTTCCAGCGTGAGAGGATACAGATATAAGGACAGGCTTCCAGATTGCCTAAATCCAAAAAATAAAATAGAAATTACTTATGATTACTATAGAGGGGGAAAATATATATACTATTCTAAATTTGCTATAAACTGAAAAAGACAAGCAAAGGAAAAACTGCCAAGATATTGTAACAATGGCCTAGTGAGGAAGTAAATAATAAAGCATAATGCTGGAAGTAAATAATAAAACATAATGCTGTTGGCAGACAACAAAACAAAAAGGAGTAAGAGAGCCATTTCAAGTAGATACTCCAAATGAAGGCCAATGTCAAAATTAGCTGCATACAATAGTAGAGTTTAGGAACTAACTTAAAATTATTAATTTTCATACAAGTAAAACTACCATGTTAAAATGAATACTGACAAGCATGGAAAGATTTATATAATGTGATACAGAGTAAAATGAGCAAAGCTAAGAAAAAATATGCATGATAATTACAATGTAAATGAAAAAAATGACAACCCAAATCAAAAAGTATGTAACAAAATTATAAAATCAATGAATGAATGAACAAAGAGAGAGATGAGAAGACATCCCTAATCTACCTTCCTGGAGGTGGGAAGTTAACACATTATACAAGAAATCTAAGAATATGTATAATGTATCCATTGTTTGTGTATATATATATATATATATATATATATATATATACACACACACACATATATATGTATACATATATATATATACACACACATATATATGTATATACATATATATATATATATGTGTATATATATATATATATATATATATATATACATACACACACACACACACACACACACACACACACACTATTTATTATATGAAATGCTCCTTGAGAACATTTGGGATGGAGAAGGAAGGGGAAAAAAGATACTAGAAATTATTATGCCTATGAATGAAATTAAAAATGTCAACAAAAATTTTTAAATAAACTAACCTGTTTTTCAAAGGCTAAAAAATATTACAAAATATACATAACTCTAACCAAATAAATATCTTCATCACTCAATTTATCCATATGAAAATTCCCACATGTTCCATTTTGGACTACTAAATTCAGGATTTGCAATCTGTTCTCTTGAAATTCCTTGGCCCATAAACTTTTTTGTGAAGTATACAGATAAATCCACTAGGACACAATTCTAGATTGCACTTAAAAAGGAGTCAGTTAATCAATAAGCATTTATCATGTTTGACTGGTACTGTGACACTGAGAGATACAAAGAAAGATAACTGTCACCATTACTATTCAATATTGTATTAGAGATGCTAGCTTTGGCAATAAGAGCTGAGAAAGAAATTAAAGGAATTAGAGTAGGTAATGAGGAAACCAAATTATCACTTTTGTGATAATATTTATTAAGAAACCCCAGAATTCTACTACAAAGTTATTAGAAAAAGGCACCTTTTAAAAAGTTAATAAAAAAAACCCCATAAGTCAGCAGCACTTTATACATCACTAAAAAACCAACAAAGTTAGAATTACAAAGAAAACCATTTAAAATAATATTGAAGTATAAAATATTTGAAATCTATCTGCCAAGGAAAAACCAGAAAGTATATGAGTACAAAACTCTTTCCCATAAATAAAAGCGATCTAATAATTGAAAAAATATTAAATGCTCTTGGATTGGGTGAGCAAATAATAAATATGAAAATACCAAACTAATCTATTTATTTACGCTATACCAATAGACTTAAAAAACTATTTTAATGACCTAAAAAAATACACAAAGTTCATATGGAAAAAAAAGGTCAAGAATTTCAAGGGAATTAATGAAAAATCAAATGAAGGTAGCCTAGCTAAAGATCTAAAATTATATTATAGCAGAACAAACCATTTGGTGTTGGCTAAGAAAAGACTAGTTGATCATGGAATAGGTTAGGGTCCGGACAAAACAACCAATAACTTTAATAATCTAGTGTTTGGTTAAACCAAAGACCCCAGCTTTTGGGATAAGAATTCACTGTTTGACAAAATTGTGGGAAATTGGAAATTAGTATAGAGAAACAGGATTGACCACACTAAACCATACACAATATAAGGTCAAAATGGGTTCATGACCTAGGCATAAAGAATGAGATTATAAATAAATTGGAAGAGCAAAGGATAGTTTACCTCTCAGACCTGTGGAAGAAGAAAGAATTTATGACCAAAAAAGAATTAGAGATCATTATTGATCACAAAATAGAAAAATTTGATTATATCAAATTGAAAGTTTTTTTACAAAAAACTAATGCAGAAGGATTAGAAGGGAAGCAAAACTGGGAAAACATTTTTACAGTCAAAGGTTCTAATAAAGAACTCATTTCCAAAATATATAGAGAATTGACTCTATAAGAAATCAAGCCATTCTCCAACTGATTAAATGGTCAAAGGATAGGAACACACAATTCCTATGAAGAAATTGAAACTATTTCTAGCTATATGAAAAGATGCTCCAAGTCATTATCAATCAGAGAAATGCAAATTAAGACAACTCTGAGATACCACTACAATTGCGATTGGCTTTTGAATGACAGGGAAAGATAATGTGGAATGCTGGAGGGGATATGGGAAAACTGGGACACTGATACATTGTTGGTGGAATTGTGAAAACATTGAGACACTCTAGAGAGCACTTTGGAACTATGCTCAGAAAGCTATCAAACTGTGCATACCCTTTGATCCTGCAGTGTTACTACTGGGGCTTATATCCCAAAGGGATTTTAAAGAAGGGAAAGGGACCTGCATGTGCAAGAACGTTTGTGGCAGCCTTGTTTTTAGTGGCCAGAAACTGGAAACTAAGGGGATGCCCATCAATTGGAGAATGGCTGAATAAATTATGGTGTATGAATATTATGGAATATTATTGTTCAGTAAGAAATGACCAGCAGGATGATTTCAGAAAGGCCTGGAGAGATTTACATGAACTGATGCTGAGTGAAATGAGCAGGACCAGGAGATCATTATATACTTCAACAACAATACTATAATTCTGATGGATGTGGCCCTCTTCAACAATGAATGAACCAAATCAGTTCCAATGGAGCACTAATGAACTGAACCAGCTATACCCAGGGAAAGAACTCTGGGAGATGACTATGAACCACTCAATCCCTCTATTTTTGTCCACCTGCATTTTTGATTTCCTTCACAAGTTAATTGTACACTATTTCAAAGTCCGACTCTTTTTGTACAGCAAAATAACTGTTTGGACATGTATACATGTATTGTACTTAACTTATACTTTAACATATTTAACATGTATTGGTCAACCTGCCATCTGGGGGAAGGGATAGGGGGAAGGAAGGAAAAAGTTGGATCAAAAGGATTTGCAACTGTCAATGCTAAAAAATTACCTATGCATGTATCTTGTAAATAAAAAGGTATAATTTTTAAAAAAGTGAATGTTGAAAACTATCTTTACAGGTATTTGGAAAAATAAAATACTACTGAGGAAAAAAAAAAGAATGCTGAAAATTATCTTTCCTTGTAATTAGAAAAATAAAAAACCACCAAAAAAAAAAAAAAGATCTGAGGGTTTCAGTGACTAAAAACATGAGTTATGAGAGCTCACTCTGCAGCAACAAGATTATGTGATGATCAACTCGGATGGACATGGCTCTTTTCAACAATGATTCAGGCCAATTACAATAGACTTGTGATGGAGACAGCCATTTGCATCCACAAAGAACTAGAAGAATTGAATGTGGATCACAACACAGTATTTTCATCTTTTTTGTTGTTGGCTTGCCTTTTTTTTTCTTTCTCATCTTTTTTCTTTTTTGATTGATTTTTCTTGTGCAGCATTATAAATGTGGAAATATGTATAGAAGAATAGCACATGTTTAATATATTTTGAATTACTTGATGTCTAGGTAAGGGGATGTAAGAAAAGAAGTGAGAAAAATTTTGAACACAAGGTTTTGCAAGGGTGAATGTTTAAATTTATCTTTGCATATATTTTGAAAATAAAAAGCTATAATAAAAAAAAATGTGATATATCAGACAAAAAACCTAACTCAATCTTAGGCTGTGTTAATAAAACCATGCTGTCCAGAATTAGAGATGATAACTTCTACAGTACCCTACCCTTGAATACTTATCTTCAATTCACAATGTTACTTTTAAAGACCTAGAAGTCTTGTCATTTCTATCTCCAAGGCACCTCTTGGCTATGGCCCATTTTCTCTATTCACCCTAATTTAAGTTTTCATTATTGCAATAACTTTCTGGTTAGTCTCCTTAAGACTTTTCTCACTCCAATCTCTCTTCCATACAACTGTCAAAGTTATTTCTTAAACTACAGCTCTTTTCAATATTCAATAAACTCTTTTAATGTCACCCCTTCTCAAACTTTAGTATCTCCCTATATCTCTAGAATAAAATGGAAGTCCCTCTGTTGTCATTTAAAGCTCTTTACAACAACGTCCCTTCCTAACTTTCCAATATATTTGAAATTATCTCAAGTATATGACATAAGAATATCTGAGAACCTTTACTGGCTTTCCTAGGTTACACAATTAGATTTTATGGTAAATTATTCATGAACATTTAAATGAAAATAGCATGAAGAGGAAACATTAGCAAGCAAAAAATCATTAACATGTTGCTAAAAAAAACCCATTAAGAGTAAGCCAATAGTAATAAAAATCATGCTTTAAGAATTTCAACATTCAAAAATCACAGATTTTTCTGTAGCTTGTTTATATGCTTACGTACAAATAGGACATGAAACTTTTGGATTTGCAAATGGCAGAAGATAAATTACTATGTATAATTTATAAAATAACTGTTTTGAAATATTTATTACTCATTTTTCTTTTTATACTTTTGCATTTTCCCCTTTATAACTCCATAAAAAGAAATTTAGCTTTCCTTTGTATTAAGGACAATCCCTTCCTCCCAATTCTAGGGACAGGCATATTCATACTAATTTATAAATCAGCAGCAATATCATTGCCACTCTACTAAGCATTATGGAATAAGTCCAAAATGTCACACTTGTTGCATACTTTATTTTTAAAGATACAGTCCTACGCTTTATATAAATTTGCATTACACAAATCTGACTTTCTATAAAGATTTCTGAAAATAATCCAAATGACAATTCTTTATCAGTATCTGATAGAGATAATAGCTGCAAAGATTGGAAAATTTCAAAACTCAAGACTGAACCAAAAAGGTTCACAATGAAATAGTTGGCAGAAGCATTTCTTCATCTAAACAAATATTTTTCTTGTAAGATGGAACCAAATCCTTTAAGATTTTTAAAAATTCAAATACTAGTTGAGGATAATACTGCTTGCTATTATCAGATATATGAAAAAAAAAAGATAGCTACTATCCAATCATTTTCTAGACAGCACTGAGGGAATTGAAGCGGTTAGGACAGCAAGTGAAAATTGAGTGAACCACCCTGACTCTATCTTGTGATTCAAGATACAAAGAATAAAAGCTTCCTTTCTATTGTGGAGACCGGGAGAGGACACTGTTGCACTGTTTCAACCTAGCCTATGTTATTGGAAACCCAGATTACCTCTACTTATTGCTTAGAGACCCTTAACTAAGGACCTGGATTATGCTAACTAGAAAACCAGTTAGATGTGAAGACTGATACAGTTTTCTCATTATTATACATCTCAAAGAACCCATGGTCCTATATAAAAACTATTCTCTACACTGGTTAATTAGTGTTTCCATGTTTTTCTGACTGAATACAGACACTTGAAAGAAGTGGGTCTTCCCTCCCTCCCCACTAGATTGCAGGAAATTGTACCTATTTCCTTTCCCCATCCCAACTTAGGAAGTCCCTAAATCTTTCCTCTAGTTAGAAATCAGATTACCTAATTTTGCATCCTGGTTAATAGTTTTCTTTTAACTAACTGATGTTATTTGATTAATTGTTTTTAATGTATAAAAATCTGTCTCCTCCCGTATTCTGAATCCAGTCCTTAACTGAGGAGAAGTGGTCCTGGATTTGCTAAGCAAATAGCATGTTCTGCTTAACAAATATCTTCCAAAGCTTGAACTTTTGTTTCCTCAGCATTTCATCTTTTACTTGGTCTTTAAAAAAAAAAAAAAGTTACACAGCCAATCACCAGTGATAAAGCCTTGGTATAGGGGCTAGAGAAGGAGTACATATTTTATTTTATTTTATTTTTATATTAACCTTTCTATATACTCTGCATACTTTATCAATTAACTTTACCTTTCATAGTTCTATTCCTTATTATGCTTTAGTATTTAATAGGTAAGTGGAGGCAAATTTGCATCATATAAAACTCATTTTACATAGAAATTTGTGGAGCAATCTATTTACATAAAGTGAGAAATGCTACAGAATGGATCAATGAGAGCCTGAAATTAATGAAAAAGAAATCTTACTTTATAGAGCAGTGACTTTGATAGATTGCAAGTTCAATATGAATTAGCAGTCTAAAGCAGTCAATGAAATTCTAAATTGTATGACTAAAACCACAAAGAGGTAAGCACATGAGAAATAAGACAGCAAAGGAGGAAGAAATACAGCTGGAACTTCCTACCTACACGCCTCCAAATAAACTCTCAAAAATGTACTAGACTGAATCTGATTGGAAAATCTAAGAAAAGTCACAGTAAGTAATTTCCCCAGCCTATTACAGCACAAGAATACAGAGAGGTCTATGAACACTGGGAACACCCTATGTATAGCATTTCAGTGAAGAGCAAGATAAGATGGCAGAGTCATAGTGGGATACAGCAAGCTTATGCAGAGTATGAAAACATGTGCCAACAGGCAGCTCTGTCATTCACTATTCAAATCCCAGTCACAAATCCAGGATAGATCAAGAATGGGCCCTGTTCCCAGGGCTGACATAATGGGCTTTACTAGTGTACACAAAGAAGAGTATAAGTTTAGAACCAAGCTACAATGGTGTGGCCTTAGAGCAAAGCAGGGTCTCTGTTACAGTATGAAGCTCTAGTATAGTATGACGCTTGAAAAATAACAAAGGCAAGAATACCTGATCCAAGGGAAGCCTGCACTTTTAACCTTCTACATGAGCAGAACAATCTACTCTTAGATTAGATTAGATTAGACCTATACTGATTTTAAGAACTTAGTACTCAGAACAAGGAGACTGCAATCACCTATTGGTGATATATCATGTTATTCTAAATGCTTAAGGAGAAGCTTATTTTGGGAACCTGCAAGCTTTATGTATCCCAACTGGGATATACCCCAAGAAATTAGTAACAGGACTAGATCGAATTGTCTCTCTAGATATATATAGAGCCCAATTCTACATCAGAAATCAGAAAGTAGGATGAATAAATATTCAAACAAACAAAAAATCCTTCCATGAAAAGCTATTATGGCTAAAGGGATGCTCAAAACACAATCCTAGAAAAAGAGAATGACTTTAAAACATCTAGAATCAAACTCAAAGAAAAGTATAGGTTAATCATAAATTCTTTATTTCTTTATTTCTAGCTTTTTATTTACAAAACGTATGCATGGGTTATCTTTCAACATTGACCCTTACAAAACCTTCTGTTCCAAATTTTCCCCTCCTTTCCCCCACCACTTCCCCTAGATGGCAGATAGTCCAATATATTGGACATAATATATATTTTAACATATATGTATACATATTTATACAGTTATCTTGCTGCACAAGAAAAATCAGATCTAGAAAAAAAGAAACCTGAGAAGAAAAACAAAAATGCAAGCAAATAATAACAGAAAGAGGGAAAATGCTATGTTATGGTCCATAATCATTTCCCATAGTCCTCTCTCTGGGTATAGATGGCTCTCTTCATTACTGAACAATTGGAACTGGTTTGAATCATCTTAATGTGAAGAGAGCCATGTCCATCAGAATTGGTCATATAGTCTTGTTATTGCTATGTATAATGATCTCCTGGTTCTGCTCATTTCACTTCGCATTAATTCACGTAAGTCTCTCCAGGTCTCTCTGAAATCATCCTTTTCGTCATTTCTTACAAAACAATAATATTCCATAACACTCATATACCATAACTTATTCAGCCATTCTCCAATTGATGGGCATCCACTCAGTTTCCAGTTTCTTGCCACTACAAAGAGGGCTGCCACAAACATTTTTGCACATGTGGGTCCCTTTCCCTCTTTTAGGATCTCTTTGGCATATAATCCCAATAGAAACACTGCTGGATCAAAGGGTATGCACAGTTTGATAACTTTTTGAATATAGTTCCAAATTGCTCTCCAGAATGATTGGATTCTTTCATAATTCCACCAACAATGTATCAGTGTCCCTGTTTTCCCACATTCCCGCCAACATTCAGCATTATCTTTTCCTGTCATCCTAGCCAGTCTGACAGGTATGTAATGGTATCTCAGAGTTGTCTTATTTTGCATTTCTCTAATTAATAATGACTTGGAGCATCTTTTCATATGGCTAGAAATAGTTTCCATTTCTTCATCTGAAAATTGTCTGTTCATATCCTTTGACCTATTAATCAATTGGAGAATGGGCTTGATTTCTTATAAATTTGAGTTAATTCTCTATATATTTTAGAAATGAAGCATTTATTAGAATCTTTGAATGTAAAAATGTTTTCCCAGTTTATTGCTTCCCTTCTAATCCTGTCCGCATTAGTTTTGTTTGTACAAAAACCTTTTAACTTAATATAATCAAAATTATTTTTTTTGTGATCAATAATGATCTCTAGTTCTTCTTTGGTCACAAATTTCTTCCTCCTCCACAGGTCAGAGGGGTAAATTATCCTATGTTCTTCTAATTTATTTATAGTATCATACTTTATATCTAGATCATGAACCCAGTTAGCCACAAATTCAACAAGAATTCCTAGAAGAAACAGAGTAAGAGTTAACAAAAAAAAAAAAGCTTACACTTTAATTCTTTTAGATAAATGAGTGGCAGAGGAAAAAACTAGAAAAGAAGTGAGAATTTTCCACAAAAATTGAAAAGGGATTAATAGCTTGGGACAAGAATTACAAATCATGCCCAATCAACAAACTCTTTGAAAATTTGAATAAATCATGCTGAAATTCTTAACATCATAAAAAAATTAAAACAAAGTCAAAAAGACTAAAAAAAAATAGAATATATAGCATATTATAGAAAAGAAAAGAATTATAGAAGAAGGGAGATATATTTGAAGAAATCTTAAAAAGAAAACTGCCCAGATGGTCTGAATTTTAATCAGGAAATCCAAAATGAAGTCACAATGAGTCATTTTTTTTCTAGCCCAGGGTAGTTTGGGGAAGCAGCCAGAGAGATATGCAGATAGTAGAAATGGAATCTGGGAAGAAGTGGGCTGAGCAGAGCATTCTAGGATACAGCAACTTAACAATAAACTAATAAGGAACACTAGAGCAGAAAGTACCAGAACAGGGAAAGATCTCAGGGGATCCATTAATTTGTTCTGGGTGCAATAATAGGTTAATATCTGACGATTCTTTCACTCAGAGAGCAAAGTAAAACTGGAAATATACTCATCACATTCTAAAAGAAACCTCAAAATAAAAACTGCCAGGAACATTATAGCTATAATCAAGAGTTACCAGGTAAAATAAAAAATATTGCAAGAAGTAAAATAAAAATTAAGTACAAAGGAGCCATAATCAGAATCATACAAAATTTAATAAACAATGCTATGAACAAATGAAGGGCTTGGAATAACCTACACAACAAAAGTGAGGAAAATCTTCTAGAGGAAAATGAATCTTTAATGAAATAGAAAAATTCCAAACATTCCTGATGAAGAAATCAGAGCTGAATAGAATCATTGCAGTTCAAATACAGGAGGCAAGAGAAGTATGAAATAGTATATATGAGATTACAAGTAAGGGATTCAACTTGAATAACTGGCTATATTTTCATACAGGGGAGATGATACTTCTTGTGTTTCCTATAAACACTACAATTATGAGGGCTCACGTTTTGGTAATCTTAAAAGAAAAGAGTGGGAGAAAGGAACACATTGGAAGAGAAGGGCATGGAAAAGAAGGTTTATTGTAGTGGCTCCCAAATTACGTCTGATTCTGATTGTGGGTGAATTCTTTCTTTCTAGCTGCTTGCGGTATTTTTTTATCTGACCTGGATGTTTTGCATTTTGACTATAATGTTCCTAGGCGTTTTACTTTTGGAGTTTCTTTTAGGAGGTAGCTAGTGGATTCTTTAAATCTGTACTTGGCCCTCTACTTTAATGAACTGAAGCAGATTTCTTTTCTTTTTTTTTTTTTAAATTCAATTATAAGTTTCAAATTCTCTCCCCCCAACTTTTCTTATCCATCCACTGAGAAAATAAGAAAAATAAAATCCATGACAAATATATACAGGTAATTTCTTCTACTTTTCTCTGTTTGTGTCACCCTGTATGTCTATCTTTAGATACCCATTATGTACCCATTTGAAGAATGTTGATATATAGTGTGAGGATGTATTGTTTTATTTATTAAGTTTCAAACAAGGTGCTTCCAATTACCCTGGAAATTTTTCTCAAATAGTGAATTCTTGCCCATATTGGATCTTTGAGTTTATGAGATACTATGAGGTTATAGTCAGAATCACTCATGATTTGGTAGCCAATACAATAAAGGCTCAGAAAGTTTGGAATATCATATTCTAGAAGGCTAAGTATATATACCATGAATAATTGACCAGGAAAATTAGTCTAATCCTTCAGGAGAGAAAAATGGACCTTTTAGTTAAAAACAAACGAAACCCCCAAAACATTAAAGTATTTATGATGGAAAAACTACAACTACAGAAAAACTCTGAAACTCAAACACAGAAGTTATAAAAAGGTAAACATAAATGAATAATGATAATAGACGAAACAAGGATACAGTATAAGTACATCCAAGTATGATGATAAAGATGATATATGTGTCTCCTCTGAAACCTATCATTATTAGGTTTCATAGAAGGAGTCTAATGAGATAAAATCTGGGAGTGGTTCTATTATAACTTGATGATCTAAAGAAAGAGGAAGAGAATAAGAAAGGAAGATTAGGGAAAATGATCTCCCATAATCATATTACACAAGCAAATATCTATATAAACAAGAAAGAGTGTTATAGGAAGCAAATATAATTTGAACCCTACTCTTGTCTGAACTGCTCAAAAACAGGAAGAATACACATACACATAAATATATTGCATATGAAAATCCATTTCACTCAAAAGGAAAAAAGGAGAGAAGGCGGATAAGAAAGGAAAACTGGATGGAAAGTAAATTAAAAAAGAGAAGTCCTAAGCAAAACAAACTCCTAACTAAGGGTACATAAAAACATATTTATAGTTATTTTTGAGATGATGAACAATGGGAATCTGAGGTAGTATCCATCAATTGGGGAATGGCTGAACAAATTACGGTATATAAATATCATAGAATTGTGCTATAAGAAAGGATGACTGGGGTAGTTTAAAATAAATTCGGAAAAAATTTGAACTAATAAAGAGTTGAGTGAACAGAACCAGAACAATTTATACAATGGTAAAAATAAATGACTTTGAAAGATTTAGAAACACTGATCAATGTAAGGAGTTGGCCAAGATTTTAGAGGGATAAATGAAAAAATTTGTTACTTCCTGATAAAGAAGTTAAAGACTCAAAGTACAGAGTGATACATATGTATCTTTTAGATCTGGTCCATGCAGAAATTTGTTTTGACTATACACTTATAATAGAAGTTTTGTTTTCCTTTTGTTCTCAACTAAAGAGAAAATGTGGGAGAGAGAAAAGGCAGAGCTTTCTTTGGTTACTGCAAAAAACTGAAGGTAATTTTAAAAAAATATAATGTCTAGAATTAACGAGTATTGATAGTCCTACTACTATGCATCTACCTGGACCACATTTAAAATTCATTGCTCAGTTGTAGGCAATATATTTTAAGAAAAAGTCCGATAAGCTAGAACTAATCATGAGTTTTGGATAGAAAAGGGTTGAGGGAGCTGAGGTTTGGCATTGAAAAAAAGAGATTAATAAATACTCTGATTGTTCAGTGATTCGGTAATGCCTGACTCTTTGTGACCCTAGGGGTTTTCTTGGCAAAGATACTGGAGTGTTTTGCCATTTCCTTTTCCAGTGGACTAGGCAAATAAGAGTTTAAGTGACTTGCCCACAATCACACAGCTAATGAGTATCTGAGGCCAGTCTGGACTTCAGCATAATGAAGTGGAAAGGACATACCATAATTGTTTGCATTTTTTTTTTTCTCTGTACGCAGGGGCCTCTAGTTTAAATCCTACCTGAGACGTGCTTATGGCTACTCTATGCATCTTGGTTGTCTGTCATGTTTTCTGATTCACATAATCTTGAAAGTCTGAAAAAGCCTCCTGAACTTGTTTTCTTGAGTTCCCATATTTTCCAGAAACACTGAACCAAGTGTATGCAGGAGCCCTGAACGAGTCAAGGATGGAGCCCTCCTCTCCCCATTGAGCTGGACTGGGATTCTAGAGAGCTGAACTAGCTACAAGGCAGATGCCAATCCGTCTGCACACGACTAATTTGTATAGCTGAGACCCTTACAGATAAGCAGACCATCATCTCTTCATAGTCTGGCAGTTCCCAAGGGGAAATAACGCTGCTTTTGCCATCTTATTTATGCTCCTCTTCCCCTACTCTGCCTTTCTCCCCTCCTTCAAGAGGGGAGAACTAATTCTTTTTCCCTTTCCTACTGCTCCTTTCTTTGTCCCATGCCACTCCCATTTGGGAGGGAATAGCCCTTCCCTCTTCCCATGAGACCTCCTTTTTTGTAACCCATAAATATTCAAGTTTCTGCCTGTGTTGGAGACTCTTTTGCACTTGAGGCATTTCACATGCATGTTCATATTGTAATAAATCCAGTTTCTACACTTGTCTTATAGAATTGTGACTATGGATTAACAAAATGCTTTACTAATCTTAAAGTAACATCTAAATATAATTACAGCATAGAAGATTCCTGCATAATGCAGAAGTTAAAGTGATATCTTCTGAGGTCCCTTCCATCTCTAAGATTTTATAATTTTGTGATTCATACAAAAAAAACCCCACTATCAATCAGACTCTATTTCTTCTTTCTATTCTTAAAAACATTTACTAAAAAAAATTCCAATGTTTCTCAAGTGTTCTATATAATAAATTTACTAATCTCAAACTTCTCCACTTAAACCCCATTGATATTTTTCTCCTGTCACTTTACTCTCCTTTTTATTTCCATACACTTTGGTTAAGAACCTTACTTTTCTTCATTTACCTCCTAGGAATTCAGTCACAGGCTATGCTGAGCCTACTTCACAAGCACCAAAATTTCTCTTCTGGAAGTTCAAATCCTTTTTGAAACTGTGTGGTAACAATGGATCCTGACTGATTCTAAAGATGATTAACAAGCTGCTTCTATTCCACTCTAAGTTTTAAAAAAAATTCTTTCTTTGAAAGCCCCTTAGGAAAAGGAGTTTCTTTAGATTTCTGAACAATCAGGTTTGAATATAAATTCCTCAAAGTACAATATATTATTAACATGTTTTGTGCAGTTTTAAGAACTCTGATAAAAGAAAATAGTATATTTAGTCTTCATAGTTCTTGGTTACCACTATTATGCCAGAAATGGAAATGAACAAAATGACAAAGAAATGTGGATGACAGATTTTTCTGTTAGTTGATCAATAAGATGAAAAACTAGATAGACATTTTTCTGATCCACATGACCTCTCAAGCTTCTCCAAAACAGAAATTATATGCCAAAGATAATGCAATTTCCATTTATGTCCATGGTCTAGGATACCTAGTATTCAAAATTAAAAAAAAAAAAAAACTGAATGGCTATGTATCTTCAGCTCCCACAGTACCTTATCCCCAATACCCACCACACTACCAGAAGCAAAGTTAAATTAGCTGACCCAAGGACCAGAACAAAAGCTTTACAAATAACCGAGCTCCAGATCCCAGAAGCCCCCCTTCTCTCTTTCTAGTGACATGGAAAATATTTGGGTTCTAAGCTGTGAAAGTCAGCTGGGATCTTAGGGGTCAGCAACTCAGCAGCATTGTGTGTCACAAAAAAAATTTCTATAGGAAAAACTGAGCAAACAAGGTCAGAATCAATCTCACACTCTAACCACTATACCTCCCCCACCTACTCCATCCTCTTATTGCTTTGGAGTCCCAAAATACAAATGACATAAAACAACCTACAATAGCATTAGAGTGGTAGTACCAGGGTGGTAAGAGGCTGGGAAGTTCTGAGATACAGCCCCCAGGGAAATTTGATTAGAGAAGAATTAGTCAGAAGGAGAGCAGTAGAGAAAATAGTGGAGGAAAAGACTGAAAGATCCCATGAAGAAAACTGAAAGACCTTGAACATAAGCAGAAAAATCAGGAGGGAAAAAATTAACAGACGAAAGAAATACAGCCTCCAGATATAATAAACAAGTTTATGCATCTGTCCATAAATATTAGACAACAAAGGAAAACTATCCAGCATTTGATAAGACAAAGGATCTTGTGGAATTTGAGGACATGGAAGCACAATACACTGTTTCAGAGTGTTTTAGGAGAGAAATGAGAATTATGAAAGCAAAAAGAATGGGCAGAAAAGGAAAACTAGAATCTGCTATGGCAAGTTCCACAGGAACAAAATGGAAAAAAAATCAATTTGAAATGTGTATTTAAACATAAATGAAGGACTATCTAGAAGAAGAGTTGCAAAATTAATTAAAAGAAAATATGCTCTATATCCAAGCAAAACATAATGATTATGAAGACAGGACTCAGAGAAAATCTGAGGTCTCCCAAAAGAACGTGACAAATTAAAAGAAAAGTGAGTAAATTTAGGAGTGATAATCGACAAGCTTTTATCTTTTCCATTCCCATAAAATGAAACTAATGCTAACACCTACCTTTGAGAGTACTTAAGTGATCAAAATGTAGTTTTCTTAAGAAAAACAACAATAAAATATCATATGTGTATAATAAATTATGAATGGTTCTGTATTTACCTGAAAGAGCATCATAAAACTCTTCCTCACTCAGGATGCTGAGAGGTGGAGATCCTTTAACGAGAGACTGTTCTAATTCATGATGTTCTGTTGCCAGAGTCTCTAATGCTTCTGATAAGATTTTGTTTTTCTCTTGCTCCTGTTCCAATTTCAAATTCCTCACCTAGAAATAAAAATTTATATAAATAAAAACTAACTTGAAGATAACTACCCCTAATCAGCCTTTGGTTCAATTTAATTATAGTAAGAGAAGTGAAATAACCATACTATATATTTATGGATGAAATGAGCAAAATTATTACACAAAATTTGGGTTCTCCTGGGTCCCTTTCTCACAGCAGTTCTGTCTAATATAAGCTGACTAAGAAGTAAAAAAAAAATTTTAAATGCAGTTGCAAACAATCAGTACTGCATCAGCAAAATCTAGTAATTTAGTGGTTCTGGAAGTTGAATAAAAAAACAGGGAATATTCCTCTTTTAAATGGATAAATAATAGAATAATCCACTTCTTTTCTACATATTGATTGTACTGATGAGAACTGCTATCATATATATGTATGGAGTAAGACTTATTTCATTAAAAAGGTTTCAGCTTTAAAAAAAAAAAATCAGTTCTTTATACCAGAATTCTACTAATTAACACATTAAAATATGTATTTCTTTTTTTTTTTATTTTTCTTAGACGGGATGGATATCTGTAGGAAAAGAGAAAGATATGTTTGGAAATGAAGGTGACACAAAAATAAAATGAAGCAACAACACTTTAAGAAATAAAAGTCTGAACAAATATTATTGGCCAGATTACATCTAATAAGTTTATAAAGTTGATGACAGAGAAACAAGTTACTAATGAATGCCATTGCATATTAAACACTAATTGAAATTATCCTTGCAGTATACTCTGCACTTTGGTGAAACAAAAAAGATCAACCTCCAAACTCCATAGGATAGAACATACTAGGCATATAATCTTATTGTCATGTAGTCACATAGTCATCTTGGAACAACCTCAGAAGATCAGGCCAAATTTCTAAGTATAAACATTTCTGAAATTTGGCTGGAATTCAATCAGCCTTGAGAAAATAGCAAGTCAGATGTCAGAAATTGGATTTGTCCTAAGTAGATTCACCAGTGCCAGAATTCTAGGGATACTTTTTAAATCCACAATACTCGGTAATCTCCTTTTGTTGAGTTTTGGATGTTGTGGAACTAGCTCACAATTTTTGCTCTGTTCTGTAAATTTTCCCTATTGCTATTTTCTCAAATTACTGTCATTTGAATTGCTGTCCCTAGTTTATTTTACTCTCCAAATTATATTTCACATTACCTTCTTTCTGCAGCATATAATGATGTCTTTTGAGAATCCTTCATTGTTTCAGCCCAGAACCCTCTTCAACCTGTTCTTTTATTTATAAAGTGCCTGTCAATGCACTGGGGCACAGTACTCCTGAAACCTGTGTCACAGAATGCAGCTCCTCAAAAACTCCATAATGCAAGTTAAAAACATTGTTTATTGAATAGCTAAGTTCACAGTAGAAACAGAATTAACCTTTTGCCATCTTGGGACTAGTTATGGTTCCTAAGGCATCTTACTGTTTATCATCATGGCAACTAGACTGTCATTATTAGAGCTACAGGAACAAAAATAGTACAACAATATACACTGACATCATGCAAAGCTGAAAAAGTCAGTGAAGTGTGTTTCCAGTGTTTGTAAATTTCCTGAATAATGGTAAAGTAAATTGAAAAATATTTTTTCCCTCTGTAATCTGAGGTGTAGTAACTATTATGGATCAAGCGTTTTCTCTTAGTTTGGATAAAGTTAGACTTTAAAATAGCTGACCCTTTTCCAAATAATCATTCATTCAAATGGGCTACTTAAGAGCAATCTATTTTTCCCCCCTAACAAGTAATGTGAAGTTTGGCACATTGCCCAAAATAACTCCTGCTCTCTTTGAATGGGGGGAAAAATACCTGAGGACCCTCATTACATTATTTTTGCATAGTAGTCTACAAAGTTCCATGCAAAAGAAATGTGTATCCAATCACTCAAATATAAAGCAATATGGTCTCCACCCTGCCTCCATTATTTCTCCTTCAGTTTTCAAAATATCAAAATATTAAGTCCTCAAAAGCCATGGATAAAAGGTAAGAAAGCAAACTCTACCAACAAAATTGTTCAAGAAATACTAAGTATACTTATTTAATACATAAATTCATTTCAGTAGAGCTCAGTAATAAATGACAAGAAACAATTCAAGTTCAACAAAGATATAAGCAAAAATATTAAAACAAGTCTAAATCAAAATTCTAGTTGTCTTTCAAATTTAAAGAGCCATAAAATAAACAGCTCTCCTATTCTGTGACATCTACATCTGTTCTCACTTTTTCTAAGAGTAGGAGTAAAAAAGGGGATGGGGAGTTTTTCTGTTTCTTATTTTATTTTTTCTTCTTTCAACTTATCTAAGGACACTTTAACAGCTTCAAAATTACTTTTCTGCAAAGAAGAAAGCTTCCTATTTAAGGATCAAAATTTCATCTCTGTGGCAAGGATAATAGAAAAATATTGGACAAAGCTCTTTCATCCTTTTACATAAGTATATAAGTATACATTAACACAATCTTTCCATTTAAAAACCACCACTATCTTCTGCTTCTCTCTTACTATTTGATGCTTTTAGTTGCTTGAAAGTCACCAGAATAATGCACTCCATATACCTTCACACCTCCACTCAACAGATTTCAGATAGATATAGATTATTGTATGAAGGAAAAAAATCAATATTATTTGAATATTCTTAATACAATGCTTTTACATCAGTACTTGTCTAACTTTTGTGTATTAAAGGTAATTTCTTAGTGTGGTGTAGTAAAAAGAACAATAGATTGAAAGTTAGGAAAGTTAAGTTCCAATTTTTGCTCTACCCTTCACTACCTTACATGACTGAGCTACTTAGCCACTTCAGCTCACAAGACTGTAGTTTCCTCATGTGTAAAATAAAGGGACTGAATCAGATGACATTTTAAGAGTCCTTATTTTTTATCATCCTATGATTCAACTTTGATATGATTGCCTTTGTTTTGAAGTTCTTGGATAACAGGATCTATCTACCTACCTACCTACCTAATCTACTAATAAAAAACTTTCTGGCTTCTAGTACAGTGTAGCCATCAAACATAATAAGCTATTAATATCTGCTGACTAGAGTTTAATTGAATTTGTATAACGTCCTGTATATGTTAACTGTTTAAAATATTTATTAATGGTAATTTTAAAAAGTCCTCTTCCTATTATAGCTATGTGTCTCAATGTTCAATTTTTTTTAAAGGAACAAAAATATTTCCTCTTAAAAGTAATACTCATAAAGCTAGAGGATACTAATAATTTATTCTAAAATGTGAAAATTTCTAAATCGTACCTTAAATTTTATTTTAAAGTTTGTTTATTCAATAAGTATTTATTTACTATGTGTAAGATGTTGTATTAGTGTGTGATAAGGCTAAAGAATTAGGTGGGTAATCAAATTTTGGAAAGCTTTGAATTATCAGTGAAATACCTTATTTTTTATTCAGTAGGCAATGAGAAATTGCTGAAGTTTTTTATCTGGGAGAAGGCTCATGTAAGATGATCAAATGTGCAAATTAAATTTGGCAGCAGTGTACAGGTAGGAAAGGGCTTTTTTAAACATCTCTGCACACAAAAGACAATTTATAAAAGTTCTAGAACTAAACTGCATTTTAGCCATATACACTGTATAACATATAACATTATTTAATTATGTAAAGTTTTGAGATCAGGCAGGTAGGTAAAGTTCAATAAAATGAGAAAAAGTGAAAAATAATAAACAACTCCTTGCAAAGAAAAACTTTTAAGTGGGACACCGATACTCATTATTCACAGCACATAGTGTCCAATTATCCAGTGTTTAAGATAGGTGAGATTCTGAACAACTTGTAGGTCAATCTTGTCTAGCTCTTTCAACTGACCTTATTTCCTTTAAATCCAGCAGCAATAGATTTCCTCATTTCTTCTTGGCTATGAGTGCACAGCTGTACAAAATAACAATTACTTGAGACTGAAAATGGAGATACTATTCTGCCTCCTTAATGAGCAAGATTGATTTGCATCCCGTGGTTATATAAATGAAACAACATTCACATTCAATATTTATCCAGAATTATATACTTCTATGTTTTTACATTAAATTATTTTACAAGTTATAAATAATGGATATAGTCATTAGTTTAGAGGGCACAATCAAATCTTAGCTCTTAACATTGATATTTTTCATAACCTTTCCATTTATCCCAAATCTCCCTCCACTATCTACTTAAATGACTAGACTATTTCAAACTCCATCGTTTCTGGACCAATTCAAACTATATTGTAAGGTTAAAAAAAACCCTGAACTTTATTAAAACATACTTGATTTTGCTATTTAGATCATGTAGGGAAGGCCCTTGGCATATCATGGATTCAATGTTTTAGAGACTGATTTCTATCCACATAATAGTAAAGTGTCATCTTATGTTAATTTACTTTTGCAGATCAACAATAAACTTCCAAATATTCTTTCAATGAAAGAGTGTCATATTGATTATTCATATTTAATCTATGGTCTACTTTATAACTCCATGCTATGTATATTGAGGGCAGGAAGGAAGGGTATAAATGCAGAAGAAGGGGGAGGAATCCTGCAATATTGGTTTTCTACCAGAGCTATTCTTGTATTACCTTAGTAATTTGGACCTTAATGAAATGTAAAGCCTACATTAGGAAATAATGGTCCAAGGTATATTTTCTCATCTGCAAAAGAAAGTCTAATATGAACAGACATATCCCTATTTTGTTATTCCCTATAGATATAACAGTTCCTTAGAAGTTATAAAGATACTTTTGGCCTTGAACAACATAGAAAAAGTTATCTTAAAATCAGTGTTAAAAACTTTAATAGAATCAGAAATAGAAGAAGTTGAGTAATTCATCAGTAAAGCTTCTCTTTCTTGAAACAGGCAAGTATTCATTCACTTAATTTATTTATATTCTCAGTTAATAAATTGAATTATAAAGACAAATGGTAAACCACTTAAGCCTGTATTATAAAAAAAATTTTAGGTTATCATAGATATCTAATTGTATTTGAGTATTACTGAATAGAATCAAGGCAAAAATCTAACGATAATTTAAATGCCAAGCAAAAAGATTAATCCTGGTTAAAGCAATAAATTCAGTCAAAAAGCACAAATTACTTATTAGAATTCAGAACTTCTAAATTTATCAGTAAAAATTGAGTATGTGAAATAATTCAAGAAAAAAAATTTTGAAGCAGGTAAAAAGGGGATTCAGTTGCTTGATCATTTTTGTAATATGGAAATATTTAAATGACTATATTTAACAGAAAATTAACTTTTCATGAAATTAAATAGGAAAAAATAGTCCAGAAAATTGGCCTTTTTCTTGTTGTAATAGGACAACATACATGTTATTGTACAGATGTCAGTAGTGTGTGCCTGCCTCTTTGTGACTATTGACAAAGTATGCCAGATCCTTCCATCCTCTACTACTTCTCAAAGTCTACACAAGCTCACATTTGTTGCTGCCAACACAGTATCTGTCTATCTCATCCTTTGCCATCCCATTCTCCTCTTCCTTCAATCTTTCCAATAATCAGTCTTTTTCAATAAATTCTGTCTTCTCATTATGTGGCAAAGAATTTAAGCTTCAGTATCTGACATCTGAATTAAAAAAGACGAGTTTCCTGAAATTCAAGACTAGCCCTCTATTCACTGCACCACCTAGCTATCTCCTTAACATATTTATTTGCTTAAAGATAGATGCTTATGGAAGAACACAAGCAAAACATTTTTAGTCTTTCTGTGAAACAGTCTGAATGGAAGTCATTTTAATATTTTTATTTCTATTTAAGAAATGTTATCTCCTCCATATTTCAAATTAAATTATTTTAGTTTGGCTTGACTTTGATGACATTCTCATTGTTTTTTTAATTACCAGGGATGCAGAAATCTTTGGCTTCTGTTACAATACAAAATGCATGATGCAGTGCCAGATTATGAAAGATACAGAAGAGAATGCAGTATCATAGAATTCATGTAAAGCTGGCATAGTAGGTTGAAAGAACAAAAGTTATTTTTAATTATGATTTTCAAAAAGGTGAAATTTACTCATGATTAATTTCTTCTTATACAATGTTAATATCACTATTGAACAGAATTGTTTTTTAAATTATATATCATTCTACCCTAATGGCTCTCCTAGGATATAGAGACATCAACAACTGTCTATTGGACAACTCCAATGGAGATTTTAACAACTCAAATTCAGGATGTCTCATGTTTCATATGTTATCTCTCCATTGTAAACTTTTTTTTCCCTTTCCCTCTTGAAAATGCTAAATTCCTTCCAGTTGTCAGATTAGGTTAGCAATCTCATTGTTCTTCTCTAATTTTCATTCGTTTGCTCTTAGTCTCAAATATAATCAATTGTCAAGTGTTACCAACTTTATATCGGGATTTCTTGTTATCTAGGCATTTCTTCTATTTACTAACTACTCACACCTAGTTTATTCCCTTTCACACATGAACTGAACTATTTTCATAAATCCTGACTGGGCTACATGCTTTTCTAGACTTTCCTTTTATAATCATCATTCTCTAAAATAATCATCAGCTCTAAAATAATCTTCTAAAACAAAGGTCTGAAAATATCACTCTCCTGCTCAATAATCTTCAGTGGCTCCCTATTATAGATTAAGACATAATACAAATGTATAACTTCCTGAGTTTGACAATTAAAAATTACTCACTGTCTGCCTCCTGTATAACTGTATAGATTTGTTTCATATTACTATCCTTAATAAGTTCATCATCATAAAGACAATACTGCTGCTCTCCAAACTTTTTATTTTATCTCCTATTTATGTCTTTGTACAAACTGTCTTCTGTGCTTGTAAAACTTTACCTCTGTCTCTTAGAATTCATTATTTCCTTCAAGGAAACCTAACTCCCATAGGAAGCTTTGCCTAATTCCCCTAACTGTTAATGTTCTCTCCCTCTTCACATCATTTTATATTTATAAATGTTCCACCCCTCCCCCCAAACAATATAAATTCCTGGAAGGCAGGAACTATTCATCATTTAGTCTTTTTTCTTTCTGTGGCCAACAAGGATTTGTTGAATGAATACTAGAAAGAGGATCAGTTTTAAATCAGTGTAACTAATTTTAACATTTTATCCTAAAAGGAAATGCCTAAATATGAAAATAAGTAGTCCCTAAAACATCCAAAAGAGTTGGCTACATTGTATGTCATATATCAGTGAGGCTTGAGAAAAACACATTTAAAGGCTAATTTGTTATTCCACTTTCAATTATTCTGTTTTTCCAAAAACAACACACACAGCTGAGAGACACCAGGTATGCAAAAAATAAAAATAAAAATCCATCATACTAAGACCTAAGTAGGTATTTTCAATTAAGTTTTACACAATGCTTCTTTATATACACAAATACCCCTACTCCAAAATTTCTAAACTAATTTGGCCAGGGGAAACTTGAGGATTTGAAATAAGTCAACAGAATCCTTAATTGTTGGGTTTGGAGTGAAATATCTCTCACAGGTTATTCCATTGATAAGGTGCAGACAAAATAAACAAAAAAAGAAATAAAACAAAAAAGTGAGTTCTGAATTATTTATAATAATTTGTGTAGGGGAAAATCAGGAACACTTGTATTAGTATGGCATAATAAAAACGAAAAATGGTTGAACAACAACAAATAAAAAGAGCATTGGACTTGGAATCAAAAGACCTGAGTAGCAATACTAACTGCCAGTTACTACCAGGTGACCTTGGTACTTTGTACTTCAGCTTTTTCCTTATCTGTGAGCTAAAGGATTGGACTAGGCAGCATTTAAGTTGCCTTTCACCTCTAAATCTATGACCTTATAATAATCCTATCTTTATTGGACTGAAGTGGCCAGTTTTCTAGAGGGAGGGGGGGAGGAAGGGAGGAAGGGAGGAAGGAAGGAAGGAAAGAAGGAAGGAAGGAACCAAAAAAACAAGTCACTATTGTAGAAATTATTTATTAACTATCCATAAGCAAAACTATGAGATTAAGTTACTTCCCATAAATTCTCACAGGTAGTCAACAGTATAGGATTTAACTCCAGATTATCTGATCTAGAAAGAGTATTCTTTCCATTATACAGTTATATTACCTATCACAATCTTGGAGAACATAGTACTTACTGTGTTTACATATTTCAATTCACTGAGTACTCAGAGATTTTGTATATAATTATTCAGAGAACTAGTGAGTTAGAAATTCAGGGCTGTTTCCATCAGCACAAACGGATTTCCAATTTTCCTTCTCCTTTTTATTGGTAACCCTTCTTTTCATTGGTCCACTCATTCCACATTTCCCATTCTTCATTTTCTCTTGCCTTTAGATATCAGATCAAAGAGTCCCTATCTCAGGTCCCCCAGAGAGTAGGAGATATATGAGGAAGGATGAGGAACTGGTTTTGTTAATGCGACTAAAAAAGGCCTAAGGTATATTCACAGAGTTATTCCAGCTGCCAACTCCAGATAAGATTTGAGTTTTTGTCTTTTCCACTCCCTTTCTGCCCAAAGCTGGTGCCAGCTTCTTTTTTCTTTCTTCTTTTTTATCTTCAGAATTAGTGGGAGAAAGCACTAAATTTGGAGTCAGGGGAAACCCAAACTTGACCTGCCACCAAAACTTACTAGCTATATAATCCTGGACAAGACCTTTATCTCTTAGTTATCAATTTCTTCTTATATAACATGCAGGTATTATTACTTAAATTATCTATTTCTCACAATTCTTTTGAATAAAATGCTTTATAAATTTCATTGAATCATGGAAATGTCAACTATTTTTGGCTAAGGCAAAGAATAAACAAGAAAATCCTCTCCAAACTGTCACAACTTTAAAGTCTATTTTTAAAAGACTTTTTAAGTCTTCAAATATTTGGATATGGCATGAGTTCAAATTTCCCTGGACAGCTTTTAAGAAAAAGTATATACTATCCAAATTATCCAAGGAATTTTCTAAATTCTAAGAAGAGTAAAGCATTTCAGCTGCATGATAGATAAAATATCAGTTTTGGGAAGTCAGGAAGAGCTTCAACAAAATCTTGCTTTAGACACTTAGTAGCTGAATGACTTCGGGCAAATCATGTAATTTTTCTGTTTCTATTTCTTCACTTGCAAAATAAGGGGACTCTACCTCTAAGGTCCCTCCTAGATGTAAATCTATAAGTCTGTGATAAATAAATGCTCAATTAATATTAATAGCTAACAAATTAATTTCAAGAGGGTTAAATCTGTAACACCTTGGAGCTATTTTTATGTGTTTTATATATACTGAGATACCTTTTATAACTGATATACAGAGTATATTTCATAATGTGGAATGTCCTATTATTTTAAACATATATAGATTTATGAGCTTTACATTTGATTTTAATGGCTTATCATTGAACCTAAGGGTTATTTAACGTCAAGTCCCTGGTCAAAATAAAAAACCACCAATTAAAACAACATCCCCATAATAAAATCCAATATAATTTATGTTGATACATTTTGCAATATACTTTTCAGGGATATACTGTAGCAAGAAACCAGATCTGCCAAATAATTGAGGGAAAGGGAATAGAGAAAGGACTTGAATATTCATTTGTGTATTACTCTTATGTGCTTAGTATATTTTAAGTAGCTTTAAGGACGACTGATATCAAAATACTATTAACAAAAGAAACTTGAGCGTTTAGATATTCCTTCAAACTCTAAAACACTATCTTCTTTATCATATCTGGGAAAAAGAACATCATGATTCTTGAGATTTACAAAAATAAAAATACTAATTATCAGATGTGAAAAACATTTTGCAACAAAGATGCACTAAATTTAAATGGTTATTTCTGTTTAAATGAATTAATTGTTTACAAGTCTTGCAGTGAGCATCTCTTAAGCATCTGTGAAAGAAAGGCTCAACTTTTCACATGTGACAATAGTTGTTATAAAAAAGAGGCTGGAAATAGTAGCAAAAACCGATAAATGTACCTGATTAATGAGTTGGAAATCATTTCTGTGATGTTTATGAGGGGGGAAAATGCCGTCCCCAATTGTGTTGGCTATGACATTTTCTCCACATTAAAAAGAAAAATCTGAAAGATGGCTACAACTAAACTATTATTATTATTAACTATTATTATTATTATTATTATTCATGCTGCATGAATAGGTTAACAACTGCCATTATGAAGAATACTGAACTCACTAAACAAAAAGTTCAACCAAAAAACACCACAGTACAAGAAATAAACATATACATGCAATAATATCTATCACTCTGGAAAACAAAGAGGTGGTTAGAAGAAGGCAAAAAAGTTTATTTTAAAAAAATTGTAATGCATTTTTCTTCAGAGTGATAAAAATTATGCTTCAAAATAATTTGAAACCATATGCCAATTTGCATGAAGAAAGTACTAATTCTCTTCTTAAACTTTATTCTTAATACACACAGATTAAACTGACTCCAGTCAGAATAATTCAATTTAATCTGGCTAAAATATTTAGCAACTGTATTAAAAGAGATGCTGTAAAACTGTGCTCAACAGATGCAGGAAATATTTTCTGGTTAAAGGAAGGTTTGGGAAAAAATTTTCATCTCAACCTTTAGTAATAAAAGTCTTTTAAATATGTGTCCATACTGGAGAAAAATTAGGAACTATGCCCCAAAGGGCTTTATAAAACACCATGCATACCCCTTGACGAAGCAATATCACTACTAGATTTGTATCCCAAAGAGATTTTTTTAAAAATTTAAAAGGGCTAATAAGTACAAATATACTTACAGATGCTCTTTTAGTAGTGACAAAGAACTGAAAATTGAGGAATGACTTGTAAATGATTATGATGGAATACCATTGTTCTATAAGAAATAACAAGCAGATTGCTCTCAGAAAAACCTGTTAAGACTTACACGAAGTGATGCAAAAGGAAAAGAGCAGAACCAGGAGAACACTGTATTTACAGAACAAAAATACTGTTTGATGATCAACTGAGAATGACTTGGTTATTCTCAGCAATACAATGAGCCAGAAAATTCTTAAGAATTTTATGATGAAAAATGCCATCCATCTCCAAAGAAAGAATTGATGAAGTCTGAATGAAGACTGAAGCATACTTGTTCTTCATATTCTTTATTTTTCTTGGGCTGTTTTTCTCTGTTTTCTTTCAGAGCATGACTAACAGGAAACATGTTTTATATGAATGCACATGGATAGCCTAAATAATATTGCTTCCCTTTTGGGGGGAAGGGAAGGAAGGAGACAACTGAGAAAACACAAATGTTAAAAATTATTTTACATGTAATTGGGGAAAATAAAATATAAAATTAAAAATTCATTTGTGTGTCTTCCTTCTATGGCGAGTGAGCTTATCCCAACTATCAATTGTGAACCTAAAACTTGTACTATATAATGTCCATGGGCCAAGTATTTAAAAAGAGACAGGGAGGGTGCAGAAAACTCATAACACAAGGGAAAGAAAAGAAGAGATCCCACAATATGATGGGAGTGGGAGGAAGGAGAGATGAGGAGAAGATAAAACCTTGAAACTTATTTGCTCTATAGGCACCCTGCAGTCCCTAGAGAAGGGAATGGGGCAGAACTGGCCAGGGAGAAATGGACACTGGAGATTTCAGCACCCTGTGGCAAAGTGAATTTAGGAATGTTTAATCAAAAGCTCCATTCTAGATGGCCAAGGTTTTATGGTGTCAGTACATTTTTAAGGAAAACTTACATAAAGAAATAATATTTCAAGCAGCCTAATATTCTTGAGCATTAATTTTTGATCAACACAGTGAAACTGTTACATAACAAAAGACTTAAGATATTCCCTTGAAATACCCTGCATTATCTGTAGCCAGATTGCAATGTTAATGTTACCTTTTCATTCCACTGGTACACTTCACTTATACATGTCTAAATTCTTGTCTACTATATGTCATGAACTATGCTAGAAATGGGGGAGGACGGGCAAAAAGGAAAGCAAAATAATTCTTGCTCTCAAGATGTTTGCTTGTATTCTATTTATAGAAAAGCATACTTAATAAAATAAAATACAAAATAGATGCAAAGTAGACACAAAGTACTTTCTACATGGAGAGTTCTGGCATTTGGGGCAATCAGAACAAGTTCTTGGAAGAAGTAGTGTCTGAAGCATGAAGTGGGGGGGGGAGAAAAATATATCCTATAAATGGCAAATATCTCATGGAAAAAGCATGTTAGTAGTAAAAGAAATACTGTACAAGCAACAGCATGTATAAAGTGTAAAGAAAAGTCACAGAAAACCTCAAAAGGTAAGCTGGAGCTAGACTCAGAAGAGCTTTAAAGAGAGGTTAGTATTTTATTCCAGAGACAAGAGAAAACCACTGGAACCTCTTGGGCAAAGGAGTGATAGGGTTAGACTCCAACTTTTATGAATAGCAATCTGGCAGATGTGTAGGGAATGAACTTGAGAGAAGAGAGCTGAGGTAAAGAGATTATTGCTATAGGGTCAAGGGGAAAAAAAGAAGGCCTCAATGAAAGAGGGAATTGCCTAAGGACAAAAAATGAGATGGATATGAAATCCTTTGGGGGAAAAGATCTAACAAGCTCTGGCAATTTTATTGGTATAATAGTTCAGGAAGAAGGAAGAGTCAGAGACAATCTGAGATTGTGAATCAAGGTGAATGGAAGAACAGAGGTACCCTCAGGAGAATGGAATAGAAATACTTTAAAGCCTTAAGATTGTTATGCATTCCATAAATACTTAGTTAAAGAATATTTATAAATCCAAGGGAGTTGCCCTTTATATAAACATTTACTGTAATTTATCCAATCCGATTGAAAAACAATTTGGAATAGTCTCTATTCTTTATAATGCCCACACAAATTACTGAAGTAGCTATTTAACATGGAATTCCTTTGCATTATTAAAAGTCGTCTTTTAAACAATTATCAAGATTTCTTTTGTTTCATAAAAATTCTTCTTAATGTTGATACTGTTGAATAATAATAACATAATTATATACAAAAAAGCCACAAATCATAAGTCACTGAAACTAGAAAATAAATTTTCTCTTCTTAAATTGGAAAAAGAGTTCACATAAAAAATCAATTAAGATCATAAGGCTTAGACAAGATGTGGAAAGAACAGTAAGGAACTCTTTCTCATGCCCAAACATATAAAGTTGTAATCACCTACTTGGAGAAATCATAGATAATTTTTATAATAGGGAAATGGACTGGACCTGTGATACTGGTATACAGAACATTCAGATGAGGCAATTCACTTCACCATTGCAGATTGGCAACTTCTCCAGTAACTTTTAGTCTTAAAGAGAGTTGCCTATAGAACTGAGAGGTATTTGCCCATGGTCAAACAGCACAAAGGCAGAACTTGATATCCAGATCTTTTCAATTTTGAAGTCAGCTCCCTATTTACCAAGCCATATCATCTTTAGATAATTTTAAAGAAAAGAAGGAAGCAAACATTTATTAAATTGCCCCCAAACCTACTATGTGTCAAACTCTGGGCTATGCACTTTACAAACATTATCTAATTTTATCCTCACAGCAATCCTAGGAAATAGATACCATTATTTCCATTTTGCATTGGAGGAAACCGACAGAGGACAACTGACTTATCCAGGTCACATAGCTAGTAAGTGTCCAAGGCTAGATATGAACTCAGGTCTTAGAGGTAGATGATTCAGTAAATAGAATGCTGGGCCTGCATTCAAAACTGGCCTCACTTATTAGCTGTGTGACTGTGAGCAAGTCCCTTAACCTCTGCTTGCCTAGAAAGTAGCAAGGTAGCTCAGATAGAGCAATAAGCCTGAAGTCAGGAAGACTTGAGTTCAAATTCAGCCTCAGACACTAACTGTGTATCTTGGAAAAGTCACCCTATCTCTTTTGCCTTAATCCTCTGGAGAAGGAAATAGCAAAGCGCTCCAGTATCTTTGCCAAGAAAATCCCAGGGACCATATGGGTGTGCTCTGGTTCATAGGGTTACAAAGCGAAGGACACACTGAGCAACAACTTCCTGACAGCGTAGACCAGGGGTCCTCAAACTACAGCCCATGGGCCAGATGTGGCAGCTGAGGACGATTATTCTCCCTCACGCAGGGCTATGAAGTTTCTTTATTTAAAGGCCCACAAAACAAAGTTTTTGTTTTTACTATAGTACGGCCCTCCAACAGTTTGAGGGAGAGTGAACTGGCCCCCTATTTAAAAAGTTTGAGGACCCTGGTGTAGAGAATGAGATGCATATTTTGTATATAAGTAACAATTTGTTCTTCTTTTTTGTTTTCCAATGAGGTGAGAGGTGAAAAAATACAATTAATTAAAGATTAAAAATTTAGAGAGTTGGAGGATGCTATAGATGTGGAGTGTTGCCTGTAGTTTCAAATAAGGTCACTATATTGTAGTTTTGCTTAATTCGCTTCTTACAGGAAAGCTCTCAAATGGGGGTAACCTGGAAATGTTTCTAATGTAAACACCACAAGTAAATCAACATAACTTTTTAAAAAATCCTATGATCCCATTAACCCTATGAAGATAATTTCCAAATCTATATCTCCAAATCTACTCACCCGACCTTCTCAGGTACACACCTCCAACTGTCTATTAGAAAAAGAATAACAAAATCCCAGAAATCATACAATCTCATGGTTGACAAGAACCTTTACCATTAACTACCTGTAAATGAACAAGAAACTCTTTTAAATTGAGTCATTTAGCTTTGACTTATGAACTTCTATGAACTGAAATTACTATCACCCAAAGCAGTTGATTTTATATTTGGACAGATTCAATTCCTAAGGAATAAACCCTACTAAGCATCTAAGCAATACCACTTCCACTGGAACAGTCTCCATTGAATAAGTCATCCAGGTACTCTCTCTCACTCACAAAATGCAATGCTAAAATTTGTCAAATACCATCCTGAAATACAAGTATACATTCCACTTCTCAGTCTAATACATCCCCTCCTAATATTGCTACTAAGCCAGTGCAGGCCCCTTTCCCCTCATCTAGACTCTAGACTACTGTTGGCTGTTCAACCTGCCACAAATCTCTCCCCACTAGAATCTGCTATCAAAATGAACTTCCTAAAGGAAAGGCTAACAATGTCATCCTTCCCCTCGCCCCCGCCCCAGCCTATAAACACCAGTGATTGTTTATCAATTCCAGGACTAAATAGAAAATCATATTTGACATTCAAAGTCCATCATAACCTAAACCCCATCATATCTTTCCAGTCTTCTTAAATCTTATAACTCATGATTTACTGTGTAATCCAGTGACCCCGGATTGTTGTTGTTCCTTAAAAAAGACATTCCTTCCAAGGTTAGGTATTTGCATGAGCTGACCCCATACCTAGAATGCTCACCATTCCCATCTCTGCCTCCTCGAATTCCTGGCTTCCTTCTCATTTATTCCATTCTATACAAGAAGCTTTTCCTGTAGCTGTTTATGTGTTTCAGTCTTGTCTGAGTCTTCATGATCTCATTTGGGGTTTTTTTTTTGGCAAGGATGCTGGAGTGGTTTGCCATTTCCTTCTCCAGATCTTTTTACAGGTAACCAGGGCCAGATTTGAGCTCAGGAAGAAGAATTTTCCCAACTCCAAGTCTGACATATCCTGGGCATTCTATTCTTCTCCCTTTATACAATTTCTTTTATTTAATGAACTCATCATTTCATAGTTTTAACTACTATCTATATGCTGACGACCAACTAGCTAGCTAGCCTTTCCACTTCTGATTTTTTCAGTATATCCTATATATGCCTTGTTTACATGTTGCCTCCTCCCTTAGACTGTGAACTTTTTACAAGCAGGGACTTTTTTGCTTTTCTTTACATTCCCCAACACTTAGCACTGGTCTGGTATATAGCAGGTGCTTAACAAGTGGTTAGTTAAAAAGAAAATACATGTTCTTTCTGCATTTGTTTTTCATGAAACTATACTACTCTAACCCTTCTCATTTCCAGTGACTCACAAAGCATGGTTTTAATATCACTATCTTTTTTTTTTTTAAACAGGCAAATAATAGTCAAATGGCAAATAATTTTGAGTCTCCCTTTTAAAAAAAATAACATTTACCAATCTCCAATCTTTGCCAACTCTCATACATTTAATTTTTTCAAAGAACACCAAAAACAGTTCAGCAATTACTTCTGAGAAATCATCTAGTATCCTAAGATTCTATAACTCATCTAAGCCTAATGACTTAACTTAATGAAATCATCTACAAGTGTACTATTTCTTACTAATTTCAATTTTTAATTCTTTGCTAAAAATTTTTATTCCATACTTCCTATTCTTATGATCATTCTTGTTGGTACTACCTCTTCCTTTATCCCAATCTCATATGCAGAGTTAATTTTACTCCTTTTCCAGGCTAATCCTATCTTCTCCAACAGATTGCCCCCTATCAGTTCCACACTATCATTTATTTTCCCTCATTTCCTATCTAGTGGCTCTTTCCCTACTGCTTATAAACATAACTATGTCTTCCCCATTCTCAAAAAATCTTTGCTTGTTCTATCCCTGATAACTACCATCCTCTATATCTCGTTTGTCCTTTATGCCTATACTCCTTTAAAAAGCTATTTACAATAGGTGCCTTCACTTTCTCTCCTTTTACTCTCTTTAAGCTCTTACAATCCAGTTTCTGACTTTGTCATTCCATTGAAATTATTCTCTCCAAAGTCCCAATGATCTCTTAACTGTCAAAACTAGCAGCCTGTTATCAATCTTCTCTACCTCTCTGTAACCTCTGACATCTAAAGATTATCATCCTCTTCTCCTGGATACTTGTTCTCTTTAGGTTTTTGAGACCCCACTATCTCCTGGTTCTCCTCTTATCAGATCAGTAGTCCTTCTCAGTTTCCTTTCTGAATCTTTACCCACGTCATGTCCACTAATCTAGAGTACAATCCTGGGCCTCTGTTCTTCTCCCTCTACACTACTTCTTTTATTTAATGAACTCATCATTTCATAGATTTAACTACTATCTCTATGCTGATGATTTTCAAATCTACTTATCCTGTCCTAAATTGATCTATTTGCCAACTTTCAATCTTACATCTCCAACTGCTTTCCAACATCCTGAACTGGATATCTAAATGTACAAAACTGAACTCATCTTTTCCCCCTAAACTTTCCCACCATCCAACTTCCCTATGATTTTCTAAAATTACAACATCCTTTTAATTTCACAGATTCACATTATAGATGTTATCCTTGACTTCTTAATTCTTGCTCTCACTATCCATTCTGTTTCTTTGGCTTACGAATTTTACCTTAGCAGCATTTCTCAAATACACATCTACCCTTCTCTCCTCTGCTTGACCAGTTTAGTGTAGGTCCTCATCCCTTCTCACCTGAACTAGTGCAATAGCTAATGGTGGGCCTGTCTGCCTTAAGTCTCTCCATATTTCAAACTATTCAGCCTCCAAAGTGATTTTCCTAAGGTGCAGGTCTGATCATATCACTCCCTAATTTAATAAAGTCCAGTAGCTCCCTGCCACCTCCAAGATCTAATACAAAATCCAGCTTGACATCCAAAGCTCTCAAGTTTCTTCTCTGCTTTGCAACACAAAGATATACCATCTTTCCCTCAGTTCTAGTCATTTTCTCTGTCTCATTTTCCTGGAATGGGATCCTTCCTCAACTCTTCAGCAACTAGATCTTTCTTACTGGTCAGGAACAGATCCAGAAGAACCATTTCCATTTCCTTTCCCTTTCATAAATCTACCCTGTGAAGGACGAAATTACCAGGAATATATCTCCACCTGCAGGCACCTCAAACTCAGCATGTTCCACACTGAATTCATCATGACTTTGAAAACAATACAGTATTCTTTCCTAGTGCCAGTCACTCACTGATTATGCCACCAATATTTCATGCCTAGTCACTAATGGATTCAGCATTTCAAAAGGTTCCCCCCCCCCAAAAAAAAATATGTTCAAGAAGATGGCTTAAAATGGAAACATTACCAAACCACCTACAACATTTTTCTCACACTGATTAAAAACAAAAAGGCATAAATTTCTCCTGTTTATTCAAATTTGTATCATTATATATTTCTTAGGATTGAGAGGAAATATTTACTGCACTATGTTCAGAACTATTTGTTTTGAGATGCAAGAATAATCAATAATTATAAGAATTAACACATTTTAAGATTTACAAAACAGCTGCCAATAGGTATGTAATTACAAATGTTTCCTAGTTGAGGATGAGGAATCTTAAACTCAGGAAGACTAAGTAATTTTCTCATGAAGTCATGAATCTCATGTCAGAGTTTCCATCTCAAGTCTCCTGTCTCCAAAGATGAATTACCAATTACCTAATTATTCATCATCTCTCAATTACCAAATCATCCTAAAGAATACACCTTTACATACATGTGGAAAATATCTAACATGTTTTAGTAAACTATAAACTTAAAATGAGTCAACAATGTGTCATAATAAATTTTAAAGAAAAGGTAACACTATCCTAGGCTCTAGTAAAAGGCCATAGCCAGAGCAAGAAAGTCAATAATAATCCTATTGTATTCTTCCTTTCTTCCTTGTTTAGACCACATCTTGAAGAACTCTGTTCACTTCTGGGTGTTCCATTTTAGGAAGGATGCTGATAAAGAGAAATACTCTCAGTCAGGGTTGATTAGGATTGAAGACCATACTAAAGTTATTGCAGTACTTAGGAATGCTTATGCTGGAAAAAACCATAAGAAATGAGGATATGATAGGTGCTTTCCTAGTATTTATTAGATTTATGTGGAAGAAAGATTAAGCTTGCTATACCTGGTCTTAAAAACTAAAATGCAAATAGCCACCACTGAATAAAGTAGATTCTGGCTAGCTGTAAGGAAATATGTCCTAATTTGCATCACTTTAGTGGTTGAGTAGAAATTGGATCAGAATGGGGAGAGATTTGAGGTAGACAGACCTACTAGCAGGCTGTTATAATAGCCTAGGTATAAGGGCCTGTACCAAAATGATGGCAATGTCAGAGAAAAGAAGGGGTTGTATTCTAAAGATGCAAGCATTACAGATAATGACTAAAAGATGACACCTGAAGTTACAAGGCTGAAGAACTAGGAGAATGGTGTTGCCCTTGACAATAAAAGAAAAGTTAAGAAGAGGGAAGAAGAGAAAAAAAAAGTTCAGTTTGGGACATGTAGAGTTTGATATTTAATGGACATCCCAAATGACCTGCTTGAAAGATAGGTGGAGACAGAAGAAATGTCATGAGAGATTGTGAATTTCATCTCCTTAGAAATTTCCAAGGCTTATTAGAAATGTTGTAGAAGGGCCTCTTGATGAGAAAAGCACTGAGGATAGGTAACCTTTGAGGTACCTTCTAAATCTTAAATTAGGTGAGAATTTTCAAAATACTTTTTATAGAGCAATAATTATGAATAACAGGGATTAGGGAAACAATAAATTAGAGAGGAATGTTTTAGATATCAAGTGAAGATGGAAAAGCAGAATCTGATTTATTCAGAATTTACTTAATGAGGTGTTTATAGACCTAATCAGCTCTAAGGTTCCAACTGGAATGTCAATGTAACAGAATAAGCCAGACAATCTTATTAGTGTTTTTCAACTAGTTCCAAAACTGTCTGAATTAACAGCATTTCATTTAAGGTGACATTTGCAAAAGAGCCATTCATCTCCTTTCATGGAAGCATTACATGTTTCTTTGAAAACAAGACAGAATATACTAATTGAATTCTACTAACTCGAAAAACTTTAAGAGAAAACAAGGCAAATTTTGCATCCACTGCCTAGAGTAAGTTACTACATCTAAGTACTTTTTGGGAAAAATGAATGAGAGGTGTTGTTCATCTGAAGTTCACAATCTAGATGGAAAATAAAATTTAAAAACCTTCTAATTAAAAAAACACAAGCATTTGTAAAGCAGTGTAAAATAGAAATGGAGTTTTGATTATATGAGCAGAAGAACTATACAAAGGAAAGAAGTGGTAAGAACCAATCAATCAACAAATTTTTATTAAGTGTCTACTATGCACTGGGGATTTCACAAGTCAAACAGCCCCTCCCTTCAAGGAACTTCCATTAAGTATTCAAAGATACAAAGCAGATACAAGTTATCCCGTTGGAGAAGGGGATGGTTTTAACAGTTGGAATATAATGGAAAAGTCTCACGCAGAAGGAGGCTGATGAATGACAGCATTCCCAGTTGTGTGGGGGACAGCAAAGTGGCTAGCACAATAACGAGCATGAAGATGGCTGACTAATGGAGAAGACTTTAGAATGGGGCCAGGTTGTGAAGGGCTTTAAATGCTGATTAGAGGAATTTGTAGATGATCTTAGTAGTAACAGGAAACCACTGGAGTTTAACTGGGAAAATCTAAAATACATACTTTTTCATGTACATAAAAATGACATCAAGTTTATGTCATGGGGAAGAAGCCATAAATGAAGGAATATAATTATCTACAGCTCTCAAGAGAAGCAACCTGTATAACAGCCATGGCTGTGCAAACAATGCAGCATTCTTTCATAGTGCCAGTCACTCCCTGCATATTCCATTCCACCAATATTTCAAGCAGTCACTCTACTGCTTTGTTCAACAAGCTTTAGAATTTTAATTTAGAATTTTTAAAAGCTTTTTTGTATTTACTTTCACTTAATGTACTGTTTCCCCCCTCAAAGCAAAATGGGAATAGGAATAAAATGACAATACTACACACCATCTACAATATTTTTCTCTTACTGATGAAAAAGACAATAGTGACACACTTTATATTTCTAAATTTACATGGCTCCACATTTTTATGAATCAAAAATACTGTTTGCTGGACTGTTTTCCCAAAGGAATCACTCATTTCCAAATACAGTTAGCAAATTAAATTAACATAAGGTAATGTTTCTGTAAAAGTTTCAAGTTGCTTTTATGCTTCATTATGTACATCAATATGCTACGTAATCATCATCTTTTTGAATTATGACAAGTAATTTAGCCTTGTTAAAAATATAATTTACCTAATTATATATTGTCTTATAATAGAAGCATTTAATATATGTACTATGAAAAACAAATTTTTTTATAAATTCTGATTGTGTCTTTGTTTTTGGATGCCCCAACTTTTTTTTTAACCTCAATGTTTTGGATTTTGACTATGGTTTTCCTGCAAATTTTCATTTTGAGGTGTCTTTTAGGAGGTAACCATTGGATTCTATTTGTACTCTGTACTCTGGTTCTACTGAGTGAGCAATTTTCACCATATTTAAAAATATGGTTACTGTTGAATTGTGTCCAATTCTTCACAACCTAACTTGGGGGTTTCTTGGCAAAGATCTCACAGAAGTTTACTATTTCCTTCTCCAGCTCCAGCTCCAGCTTTTGCAGATAAGGAAACTCAGGCAAGCAGGGTTAAGTGTCTTAACCCAGGGTCACAGAATTAGTAAGTGTCTGAGAGCAGATTTAAACTCAGGAAGATCCATCTTCCTGACTTCAGGCCTCACAGTCTATCCACTGCACCACAGCTAGGTGCTCTTAAATAAAATATATAGATTCCATCCCCCTTTCTTCCCCCTCACCCCCATTTAATGACTTAAAAAAAAAAAAAAAAAAAAACAACGGTTCTTTGTTTCTTTTCTCCCTCCACCTGTTTTCCCAGGCAAGTTGCTTTGGATTTGAGATATCCTTTATTTCTTTTATCATTAATATCTCTTTGGAGAATTCTGGTTTGTTACTTGGACGAGGTTTGAGACATCTTCTTCCAAGTCTTTTCTCTAGCTCTCTCATTTTTTTCCAATTCTTTTTTCAAAATATCTCATTTTATTTATCGGTATAATTTTTAAACTCTTCATTTCTTTCAGAAATTTTAGTTGACTCTCTAGCAGGCCATACTATATTTTTCTTTGAGGTTGTGCTTGTATATATTGTGAAATTATTCTCTTATTCTGGGTTTGTGTCTTGGCATCCCTGGCTCAATAATGGGGATAATCTCTTTATAATGGGGATAACCCCACTTATAAACTCTTTATAAACAGATGTGTGTTTGTTTGTGTGCATGCATGTGTGTGTGCACACATGTCAGTGCACATACACATGTCTTCTTTGGAGTCAAAAGACCTGAGTTTGAATCATGCCTCTAATACTAAATACCTGTGATTCTGGGGCAAGTAATCCCCAGGCCTCAGGTGTTTTTGTGTGTAAAATAAAAAAGTTAGACAAGATGACTTTTAAGGTCCATTGAAACTCTTACTGTATGATCCTATGATTCTGTTTAGATCACAGATCACATATTTAGAAACAGAAGGGACCTTGAAATCATCTTGTCCAATTTCTTCATTTTACAGTTGAGGAAAATGAGTCTCCAAAAGTTTAACTGATTCATACAAGTTACAAAAGTAGTAAACTTCAGAGACAGAATTTGAACCTATAGATTCTACTTACCATCTATTTGTGATTCTAGGAAAATAATTTCATCACTTATAAAATTCAATTGAATGACATGACTTCTAAGCTCCTTTCCTCCTCCAAATGAGACAATCATCCAGCTTTTGTTTAAACATATTGTTTTAGAAAGTTTATTAATTCCTAGGTTCAGCCTATTATAAAAGTTGGACAGTGTAGAGAGCCAGGAGATGTAGAGAGCTGGAACTCTGGAGAAGTAAACTTGAAATGAGGTATTAACTCAGTGGAATTGATGAGATCATGGTTCTCTAGTTCACATATATATTAGTACTTAGAATAGTGATATAGTGGTTTTCTAAGTTCATACATAATCAGTATGCTATAATGATATAATTACAATTAGATATATAAGGACTAACAAGGATTGGAAGATAAACATTCTATCTTTGACCAGCCTCTTGGTGGTTCTCTTGCCTCCTGCACTATGGGGAAGACTGGTTCAGACTGGGAGACTGAAGGAGACAATAAAGACGTTGGACTTTATTCCTGACTATTCTTGTGGTGATTATTCTGCTGAGATGAAGGCTGGTCCCAAGGCCCTCTGGAAAGCTAGCCTGGACATTGCAGGACAAATTTAATTATTAGAAAATAACTTTTTACTAAACTTTGAATGATTGCTGATGTCATTAGTTTGAATACTTTCCTCCACCAACACAGGTCACATCTTATCTTAAAGAACTCTTAGCAACATTTTATTGTAAATTCTCAATAGAAGACTTACTCAATAAATGAACTTTTTCTTGTTCATTTTGTATTTCAAGGTTAAAAGCACACTTTTGTCAACCAGTCTACTTCTTTGTCAGTTATTATAAGTCCTAAATGAAGCCAAGATCTTTTTTTACTTTGCTTCTTTCATAAAGTGATCTTTAACAATATGTAACAGCCTGTTTAGAGCCACCATGTAATTTTCCCTTATCTTTTGAGTTGTTATAGTTATAATTAACTATATATATATATATGTGTGTGTGTGTGTGTGTGTGTATAGTTATGTAGTTACAGCTGTTATAATTCTTTTATGATTGATTATATTCCACAACCTTATAACAATGCAAGAAGAATACAGAGTTTTTGTAGTGATGGGCAATTGGGCATTATTGAGGAAATGATATTTTCCAAATTGCAATCACTTTCTCCAATTTTTCTCTCAGCCCCTCAATTTTATGCCCAGCTCAGTATCCATTTGAAATATTTATTCAATATATACATATTAATGTATATTGCTATACCATGATTTAGCTATCCAGCTACAGAAAATGAGGGGAAAATTAATGGTTTTATTCATTCTCTTTGTTTTTATAACTTAACAATATGTACAATTGAAATAATCTCTTTTGAATTATTTTTAATTTCTCTAGGAGCTTTGTTTTAGAGATTGATGGCATTAGTATAAGGAGAAATTTTGTCTTAAACAGGAAACTGAAATCCTATTATTACCTTGGCCTTATAGAGGATATTTCTTATGATATTTTTTGGCAAACACCTGACTGTATATCAATACTCAATGGAGTCCTGACTGAAGTAATCTCTAGAGTAAAGTCTGTCATGGACAAAGCACTGAAAGAGCCTTATTCTCAGGAGAGCTGGTAAGCCTGCAGTTAACTAAGCCAAATGCTTTCTGAAAATCAATAAACAATAAACAAAAAAGACTTTTTTAAAGCACCTCTATGCCTACTGTGATGGTAAAGATGTAATTGGTGGGTGGGAAAAAGTCTCACATGAAAAAAGCTATCTGTTCTTTTCTTATTGTTTCATTGATGGTGCTCATAGTAAGTATGTAAGTCCTCAGATTTTTAGAGACAAAAAGCAAACACGTGGGTCAAAAGTTGCTAATGTCTTCTAGGCCACTTTTTTACTCTCTGATAAAAGTATCATCTCAGATTTTTTAGTTGTTTTGATACCTTTCCCTCTGAGATGTATTGAAAGAAAATGGTTAGGTGCTTTTAAAATTTTGATACTGCTGGTGCAAATCAATTAACAAGCATTTATTGAATCTTCAATGTGTCAAAAACACTTTTTGATGAAAAGATAAAACAGAAAGTCACTCTTCTCAAAGAGTACATTTATTTTATTGGTGGAAACAACATATTCACATATAAGACTATATGGAATAAATGATAAATATGTTACTTAAGGCAGGGAGGGATTTACCAATTGCAGGGAGGGGCACCAGAAATGTTTTATGTAGAAAGTGGTGCAGCTGAGTCCTGAATACTCAGATGATAACAGACACTTATTAATAAATACTTATTCATAAATTATAAGAATAAAGGTGTCCTAGGAAATAGAGGTAAAGAAGAAAAAAAATGTTCCATGCATTGAAGTTAGGCAGCATGAAGATATCAAAAAGAGAAGATCAATTTAGCTAGACCTTAAGAATGTGGAAAGAAAATATATAATGTAATTGGGACCTAGTTGATAAGGGTTTTAAAAACCAAAAAGAAAAGTTTCTATAAATATGATCCTAGCAGTAAGAGATAAACCACTGGACCTTATGAAGTAGGGATCAGATCTGTGCTTAAGTATTTTGGCACTGGGACTGAGGATAGATTGCAAGAGGGGAGCAACCAATACTAAGGAGGTCAATTGGAGGCAATGTGAAAGTTCAAACAAGAAGTAATCAGGACTTAAACCAAGATGGTTACTTTATAAGTATGGTAAGGATAACAAGAGAAAGAAAGGTAAAACACATGTTTAAGCACCTATATACATAGCCAGGCACTATGCTAAGTACTTTACAAACATCTCATTTGATCCTCACAATTACTTTGTGAGGTAGGTGATGTTATGATCCCCATCTTACAATTAAGGAAAAGGAGACAGATAGAGATGAGAAACATACTCTCAGACCTAATTGTTATGTTGATTAGTTTTGATGAATTGCTTTTTCTGGATCTTTTAAATTTTCTGTTATGTTAGGGAAGAATACATTTAGAAATAAAAGTGACTCAAAACCAAAAGGTATCAATGTGTTTTTTTAAAAAGAAAACATAAAGGTAAATCTTTAAATATTGACAAAAAGAATAACATCCAAAATTTCCAAGGAATTTGCACAGATCTATTTAAGGTATAAATCTGTCTTCAGTAGACAAATAATCAAAAGATAAGGTTTTCAAAGAATAAACAGTCAAACTTTTATTAAGTGCCTAGTATGTGCCATCTGCCCTAGTAAGCACTAAAGATACAAAAAAGAAAAAGAAGCAATCCTTGCCTTCTAAGAGTTTACATTTTGATGGGGTAGGGCAATAGAGTTGGGGAATGTTACTACTAAAGAGAATTTGAAATGGGTTCACAGGGCATGGTGTTCAGGTATTTAAAGCAAAACAAAGCAGCTGATGGGAAATAGTTACCTGGAAAATTCTAAGCTTCCATAAAGATAAGAAAGGTTTTAGGAAAAGTTTGCTCCAAACAGGAGAGAAGCAACAGAATGAAGAGGAAATGCTGAGTAACAAAGCTGACTCTGCGCCTCCAAGATGAAGAGATTTCAGATGATGAGTTAAAAATCTCTGAAAAACTATTCAAACCCCATCTGCATCTGCATCTGCATCTGCCCCTGCCCTTGCCCCTGCCCCTACCCCTGCCTCACCCTCCAACGTCAAACAGAATGTAAGAACAGGAACTGACTTGCTTTTGTGGAATGGTTAAGTAGATGCCAAATAAATGCTTCTTGATTAGCTAAATAAATAAATAAAGCGATCTCATAGCATCACCTTACATCCATCAAATAGGCAAAGATAATAAAAAATGGGAAAAGTAAATATTAGAAAGGTTTTATGAAGAGCATGACTGGATTTGAAATCAAGTTTTTGTAACTCCAGGTGTGGCCCTAGCTTTTCATGAAACTTCTCCTATACTTTTTCCATGTTTTATTATCTTATTAATGGTTTGACCACAGGTCAGTCATTTAACTTCCCTAAGAGTCTACTTTCTTATCTGCAAAATGAGAAGGCCAGATTAGATAGTCTATAAGGTTTCTTCCAGCTTTAAATCTATGATCTTATTAGGCAGAGATGCAAATTCATTTCTAGTGGAGATATCAATTGATCAACATATCCTGGAAATCAATTTGAAATTACATAAGAAAAATTATTAAGCTATTCATATTATTTAATCTTAAAATGTCACCATTAGAATATAGTAGAAGTTAATGAAAGCAAGTAAAGATTCATGAATAAAATAATTCACAGCAACCACTATTTGGAACAACAAAAAACTGAAACAAAATATGTGTCTAATAATTGAAGAATGTTTAACTGGTAAACTGGTAAGAAAAAAAAAAAGCAATCCATCAGGAAAATAAAGACTACTTTCCTGGATATCTTGCCATCTGTCCTACCACTATATAGACACATGTATATACAAGTATATATGTAAACATACATATATATGTACAGATAAACAGACACTGTTAATGTGTGTTTAAGGTCTTTTGTCACTGATACGTAAGGAAAACCAGAACACTAAGTAAGGTACAGTGAAAAAAAATTAAAATGCAAAAAAAAAGACTTCAGAAAATTCATTTTTGGGATATGTGGGTCAATAAATAATTATTCTAACAGCAAGGAAGTCACCTGTCTGGGTTTCATAATATTTGTTTTAGAATAAACAATTAAGCCTCAACTTCAATCTATTAAAAGTACCAGTTTATTACTCATGCCACCCTAATTTTACAATCTTGTTATTTCATACTACTATAATATAATGAAAGGATTATTCATCTCCTTATTCTCCATCCCCACCCTTCCCCAACAGTTGCCAGTGTCCTCTTTTCAGCTGCTTCTTACTAATAATGAATGATCTCCCCTTCATTTTGTCTTCTAAAATAGCTTGTACTTCTAACAACTTTCCCCAGATAGCTAAGTTGTTGATCTTTTTCCCACTCAGTCTTTACACAGTTTATAGTTTTCTTTTGCATTTGTTTCATTCTGTAGTATAATCATTGTATGTGTTTGTCTCCTGCCAAGAAAATGCGAACTCCACACAAGTAGGGACCCTGTTATTCATCTCTTATCTGCAGATAGCAGACCCTTACCCAATATTGAACTGAATTACTGCACATTACGACAAATCAGAATGTACACGACACAGAACATCAACACTAACTTGTGGTTCCTGCTTTAAAATAAGCTAAAACTCTTTAGCAATTTTAGTAACCCGCTTCCCCTCTTACAGCTTTTAACTCTTGTTTTCAGTTCAGACAGTCACCAAAAAGGACAATAACTTACATATAGAGGAGAATGAAATTGCTAGAAATAACTGAAAGGCTGATGTGAATGGGGCAATTATGGGTAAAAAGAAATGCGGAAAGTTTGTCAAGATAACTTTGTATTGCAAAAACAGTAGAAACCATCCCCTGAGACACTTAGACCAAGAGATGACTTATATTTAATCAGAAATCCATTTATATTTAGAAATGTAATATATCCTTGCTCTCTCAGTGGATACACCCTTTTCCGGTCTCTTGGTTTTTTTGTATTTAAAAAATCCTTTCTGCCACGTAGTGACAATTTTACTTTCAAGTAACAAATCTAAACTTTTAATAATTTATGTATTTCCATTTATATACTATTTTAAAGGCCCTATAGCATGGCATTATTAAACTTAGAAACATTGGGCCTTGAACTGAAAGGAGGATTTAGCTGCCTATTTTTATGGATAAGGAAAGAGAGGCCCAGGGGAAATTAGTGATTTCTTAAGGTCACACAAGAAGTGACAGAGGTGGGTACTTGGATTTAAGTCCATCATCTTTTGTTCCAATGATAATTAGATTTAAAAACAAAAAACCTAAGTAATCTATCCTACCTGAGGCAGAGCCATGATTGTAACCAACATCTTGATTCCAAGCTCTTCATGTTTTTGTTCCATAAATTAGTAAATTAGAAAAAAAAAAAAAAACATTAACAACAACTCAGTAGTCACTGGGAAACAAGCAAAAACAAAACAATTCCCCATCCCCCAATGTCATTAATGATTATTCAAGCAAGATAAGGATATGTCCTCAAAATCAAAGGGTTTTTCTTCCTTTGGACAAAAATAATCAAAGGTAAATTGAGTTCATAATTTTAGAAAATGAATTAAAATAAAATTTTAAAACCTGATTCTGATTATATTTCATAAAGACAATACAAGCTAGAGGGGAAAGAAAGGAGTAAGAATAAAGACTTATAGCTCTTAACTTCATTATTTATGACCTTGAATAAAATAATTTAACTTTTAAAGCCTCATTTTACTTATCTGTAAAACCAGAATTACCTAATAACCATTGTGAAAATCTAGTGACCACTAGTGCTGAAGTGCTTTGTAAACTAGAAAGAACTGTACAAATATAAACAAGGAAGTATTACTATTGAGGCTGTTAAATGATATATTTTGAAAATTTGTTCACAGATGGCATTTAAATGCCAAATGTTAAGAGGGTATCTTAATATAAAACATATAGAACAGATGTTTTCATCTACCTACATGCATGTGTATGTTTACACACACACACACACACACACACCTCTCTGGCAAAATCCTACTGGATAAATGATTTTTTAAAATATTCTTGTACTCCAAAAGTTATTTAACAGTTATTTCCTTCCTTCTTTATAACAAAAAGAAAAAGAAATGAGATTAAAGTTTCTCATTCCCTAAAGAACTCAACTTTCTTTTACAGGGAATTCTTTCCAAACATCGGAATTTTATTCAGATAGGATCTATTCAGTTAAAGGTGATTAAAAAAGGATAAAATGAGAACCATAAATGCATTTGTATTTAGAAATCAAGTATTCCCAGCTTCCTCAGCGAACTAGTATTGGTTAAATCCTTTTGGGGCCCCTTAATTTTTATGATTAAAAAATCCTACTGCCATTCAGTGGCATTTTTACCTAATTTTGCTTTTAGGAAATCATAGAAATGCAATTTGCAACAGTGCCACCAAAAGGAAAGGGAAGGAGGGGTGGGGAAGAAAAAGGAATAAGTAATTTATTAAGCACCAACTTTGTGCAGGCATTATGCTAAGTACTTCTGCAAATATCATCTCATTTGATCCTCAAAACCCTGTAAGACAAGTGCTATTACTATCTTCAATTTACAGTTGAGGAAACTGAGGCAAATAGATGTTAAGTGATTTACCCCAGATCACAGAGCTATCAAGTGTTTAGGGCTGGATTGGAACACAAGTCTTCCTGATTCCATGCCCAGCACTCTATCCACTACACCACCAGCTGCCTTCTAAGCAAATTAATCTTCATAAATCAATCAAAGGAAATAAATATAAAAACTGCTAGAAAAAAAGCTATTTTTCCTAATTCTACTGTTGATGTGTCATATTAACATGTTAACACAGATCAAAAGAATATAAGCTTCCTAATTCTGGGAATCTTATTAAGTGCATGATAATTAATCACCTCCCATTTTACTCCTTAGTTCATTTGGAGGGGGCCTTTGATCACAGGATACATTAACATTGTCAAATTGTAACATGTTGTGAGATTGAATTAATGTTGTCCATGGGTGAGTACAAATCCAAATTACTTTGTTCTTGTCCTTACATAGTAATTACTCTTCCAAGCAAACTTTTGAAATGATTGTTTCTGTCATTTACAAGATCACAGATTATTATAACTGATTTATATTTGCAAGGGAAAAAATAGCAATAATCCTAATGTAATTTCTTGATCTCAAATTTTTTCCCAAGGAAAGCAACATGCCTGACTTCATATTGAAAAGGCTTATATGGAGGGATGGCCAGATTTGTTCTGTCTTGTCTCCAAGGGCAGAACTAGAAGCAATGGATCAAAGTAACAATGAAAAGTTTGATGTCAGAAAAGTAGCGTGGACTGTCTTGTAAGGAGATAAAATCCCCTACACTCCCATGAAAGATGTCAAGGAAAGGTTTAGTTTTGTCTTGTCTGGGCTATTTTCTAGTGGAGACTCCTTTCATGTATGGGTTGGACAAATGGCTGTCCTCAACTCTTAGAGTCGATGATTTTTTGTAAGGCCTTGCCTCTGAAGACATGTGCCTGTCACAATCTCTTGTAACATTCACGTACTGCCACAACTTCCCCTAGGAGCAAACTTCTCGGCTTGGTTAGGGCACTAACTTTTGAACTATCATCACCTTCAAGTTGCTCACTCTGCCACTGTCCTCTTTAGATCCTCCTTTATGCTTCAGTATTTATTTATTTGCTATTATTGCTCAGTTGTCATGCCTGACCCTCTGTAACCCTATTTGGGGATCTCTTGGCAGAGACACTGGAGTGGTTTGCCATTTCCTTCTCCAGTTCATTTTACAGATGAGGAAAGTGAGGAAGACAGGATTAAGTGACTTGTCCAAGGTTACACAACTAGTATTCAAGAAGATGAGTATGAGACTTTGGGCCTAGCATTCTATACACTGTGCCAGCTAGCTGTGTTTGTCCCCTCCAACAAGGCAGAAAGCAATACCTTAGGGGTTACTGTTGTCAAAAACATGTACAATCCTGTAACGGCTCTAATGAGGAGTCTTCAGACTTTTCTAGTTTGATATTTGGACAATCTACAGCCAATCCACAGCATCTGCATACCTAACTTTTCTAACTCCAAGCATCTATGTGACTGTATTAGGAACCAACCACTTTCATTGGCAACCATGCACAATTCTCAGCTACTTGCAACAGAAAAAATAAGACAAGTGACGCAGCAAGTTTGTGGAGCAGCTGTTCTCCTATTGGTACTTCAACAGTCTTGTTCACCTACCTTTATAAAGTGTTTCCTGAGTATTCGTTGAATATTTTCATTGTTTACCTTTTAAACTCTAGCTTTGTGGGGCAATTATGCCCCCAAAACATAGTGTACAAGTACTCGGGACTCTAAACCCAAGAATGCAAAGTCAGTCATGCAGCTTAGTGAGAAAATAAAAGTGTTAGATAAACTTCCTGGCAGAATATGTGCAAATGCCAGGCTGGGAGATACTTAAGAATCTCAAATGGCTCACGAAGCAGACACCTTTGATGGATTATTTCAAAGTGATGTGACCTTCACAATTTCCAATGCCATCCACCAGCCTTGAAGGACAGATGATATTGAGAATTTAGAGTCTTCCAATAGCAGCAAAGCCCCAGCAAATTCTCCCTTAGTTTTCAGAGGACAGTCAATGTTAAAAGATTGTATAGCAATATAAGATACAGTACAATGGCCTCACTCCACTACCTCACACGTCTACTTTAATTTTAAGTAACTAATTTGTTATACAGTTATTTGTGGTCTTTAGATTTCATGTGTTATGAAAAGTGAATTATCTGAAATAAAACTTTTTTCCTCTGAAACATTGCGATATTAACACAAAAGGTTATAGGATTCTAGGGAATTCTAGTGAGAAAAATGTTTTAAATGTTGCCAATTTTATGGATTACTTCTTGTTCAGAATATTGCATATTATCAGAATTAATGTTTTGTCATAAAGAACTGTATGCAGAATAATGCATCTTCCGTAATCTCTAGCAAAAGATTAGTTTTTGGTGGTCCAGAAATTTAACCCTCTATTTCTCTTGGTTTCAATAAATCCATGTTCATATTTTTTACTTTCTTTCCATTTCCTAGGAATGGAAAAGCTGAGGGAGGACTGAGTGTATAAACCTTCAACAGACCTATATCAAAAGTCTTTTCTGTCTGGTACAATATTTCACAGTTTAAACTCTAGTGACACAGCTTTCTAGAATCCTGGATCATGTTCAATGAAATAAAGATACATTGGAGTAGGACGTTAGGAGAGTTATTTAGTACAGAAAAAAGAGAGAAACAAAGAAAATATTAACAAGAAAATAAAGGAAAACATCCACAAACTTGATTCATTTCCCTTTCTTATTTTCACATAAAGAAATTTTTAAAAATGAAGTCTACAAATCATATTTAAACCCTCTTTGCCCTCCTTTAGCCAGCTCCCACAAATTCATCTATTATCTAAAACAATGAATTATCTTTTCTAACAATTTTAAACTATAAAGTATGCAAATGCTCTATGTCTTATTTTCCTTGTTTGCTATATGGTACTCAGTTGCATAATGGATGTCTTTGGGAATAGTTTAATGTGTCCAGAAACTTGTAGCAAATATGCTGCAAGGAAAGGATAACTTATAAAAACCAGTTGGACTCTGGTTTAATACTTCAGAATTATAGGATGCTAGAGATAAAATAGACTTTACAGCACTTCTATTAGACCATATCTATACAGTAATATGAAATGTGACTGAAAAAACTGTTTTGGCTCAATATGGGCAAAACAAACTAAGTAAATCATGTTGTAGTGGGTACCACTGATTAGTTGATGGAAAGGTGGTCTCCGAGTCATGAAAAAAAAAAATCATAGATCCTTAACAGCAAAAACTACATACACACATATTTTCTGTCTTGTTTTACAGGGTTTTCTGTTTACATTGCATACATTATTGCACATCAAGTCTAAGTAACTGAAGCAATTAGAACTGCATTTTAGGTAGCCAAAGAAAATGATACAATGTAAAAATAATGATGAACAATAAGTTGGTCTCAAATGCAATAAAACAGGGGTACCTTTGATTAAGCAGTGTTGTTTCTATGACTCTGGTCAAGTCCCTTAACTTCTTGGCACTCTAGGAAACTCATGAGACTACAAATTATAAAGAAGGCGTTGATTTGCATTAGTAAGAGGAATTTTCCCAACCAATGATATCACAGAAACAATTACAGTCTCCATTATAGAGTTAGTATTGTTAAGTGATAAAAATATCATCCCATGTAATTGAAAAAGCCTATGAGTGAAAAGTCATGAGTAAAATTCTATAAATTCATTTCAACCTAACATTTCATATAAACAGTCAGTATTGCCATGTATACATAAAGTTGTTTACTGTGATTTCTAATCAGAAGACTGCTAACTGTGGTATACAGTCTAAGGAAAATTGAAAAAATAAGGCATGAAGATTGTTATATGTATAATATGTGTGTATATATATATAAAGCTATAGATATAGATATATGCATATATCTTTATCTCCTTTCTGAATGACAGCCATAGGCAAAGTGACTAACAAATGTGTATTTCTATTGTTGGGCATCTTCATAGATTAAAAAAAAAAATCTAATCATCTTTCCATTAAATACCTGAAAAAAAGTACAATACCTAAATTGTAAATGGGTAAATATATAAGACCAAGAGCCATTCCCTAGTAGCTAAGTGGTCAAAAAATAAAATGTTTTCAAAAAAAAGAGTTACAATCTATCAACAAACCTATGAAAAAGTACTCCAAAACACTAATAATAAGAGAAATGAAAATAAAAACACCTTTGAGGTTTTACATCATACCGAACAAAGTGGCAAGAATAACAAAGGTCAGAAAGTCAATGCTGATTGGGCCTTAGAAGGAAGTTGCACTAATATAGTTTGTTAGCCTATGAATTTCTTCATTCATTCTGGAAAAGATTTTGAAGTTATGGGAACAAACATTAAGATGTTATAGTCTTTTATGCAGAGTTATAACATATATCTATATCTATATATATATACACACACACATATATATATATAATGTGTCTGTATGTTTATGTATACATGTGCATGTATATCCAAAAATACTTTTAATTGCAAAAAATTGGAAACCAAGTATGTGCTTCGTTGATAAAAGAATGATTAAACAAGTTATGATTTAGGAATATAATGGAATATTATGTTAAAAATTACAAATACTCCTCAGTACCACGCAGTGCAAATGATATATTGAAAACAAACTGCATCCAGAGGTTCAGGCTTCAATTCCAACTTTGCCACTAAAAGACCAACAATTAACCTCTCTGGACTTTAGTTTTGGCATCTGAAAAAAGCTTATCATCTTTGAGGTAACCTTCATACTCAAAATTCTATTGGTATACTTATACTGTAATAATTCATATCTGAGCAGGATATAATAAAGACCTGCACTAAGGTGGTATCCGTGAGAATGATAAAGAGTTAGGACACTGCAGATATGATATGAAAGACATTGCAGAAGTAAAACTGATAAGGGTTAGCGATTGATTTGATGACTCAATAAGCACTTACCAAATGCCTACTATAAATAGATCAGGTTTTTTACTAAGAATTTTTTTTTAAAAAGAGAGAATTCTCTTTTCTGTATGTATGTATATAAAAAATAAATAAATATATGTAATAATAATTAAACTATATATATATATATATATATAATAAAAAAATACACAAAATAAATACAACACCACTGGGTCTATATCCCAAAGAGATCATAGAAGAGGGAAAAGAACCCACATGTGCAAAAATGTTTATAGCAGCTCTTTTTGTGGTGGCAAGGAACTGGAAACTGAGTGGATGCCCATCAGGTGGGAAATAGATGAATAAGTTATGGTATATGAAAGGAATAGAATATTATTGTTCTATAAGAAATGATGAATAGGCTGATTTCAGAAAAGCCTGCAAAGACTTACAGGAACTGATGCTGAGTGAAACAAACAGAAGCAGGAAAACACTTTACCCAATAGTAGTAAGAATGTATGGCAATCAACTACGATATAATTAATTCTCAGCAATTCAGCAACCCAAAGCTATACCTATAACCTTTGGACAGAAAATGCCATTCCAAAAAGAGAGAAAATTAAAGAGATTAAATGCAGATTGAAGTATACCATTCTCATTTTTTTTCCTTTCTCATGGTTTTTCCTTTGGTTTTGATTTCTCTCCCTACATGATTCATATGGAAACATAAAAAAACCTGAATATACATGTATAACAAACTTTTTTAAAATGGAAAAATACAAACACAATGGAGTTAAATAAAAGATAGCAAAAGAAGGGTTGAACAGTTTGGGGAAATCAGGAAAGACATCACTTAGTCTTAATATGAGGTGAGGGAATTCTTTGAGGTAGAAGAGGTGAGTATGACAATTAATATAAAAGCACACAGACATAGGAGGTAGAGTCAAACGGGTGAAATAAAAAGAGATTTATGGTAGTAACTAATTAGGTCACTGAACAAGTCCAAGTAAGAAGTGAAGGGGGTTGGGTGTGTGATGAGTTTTACATAAGAATGAATGAATGAGGGAATAGAGATACCATTGACAGAAACATCAGAGAGAAAAACAGGTTTAGAAAGAAAGGTGATAAATTTATTTTGTGACTTGTGAAATATTAGGTAACAAAAGTTTCCATCTGGGTGGAAATTTATCCAGCAGGCCAGCAAACAACTACAAATCAAAGTCTAGATTATGGCAATGAGATCAAAGCTGGAGAAATCTGGAAGACATTTGCATAGAAAAAGTTATTGAAGCTATGGGCATAAATGAGGGAGAAAGTACACTGAGAGAAGAAAGCCTAGGAGAGAGAATATGGGGACATTTATATAAAGGAGATAGGAGGAAGAAGTGCCAACAGAGGCTAAACAGAAATGAATTGTTCCTAAAAATTTAAGTAAATTTTATCTGGGGCATTTTATTTGATAAATGGATTCTGAAGGGGAAAAAAAGCAAATCATGGTTCAGATAAACACTGAAGAAATTGGCTTTAGTGTTTTCAGGGAATTAGTTCTTCAAGTGACTAAATTCAAAAGCATTTAAAATGTTTCTTATGCGTCTGGGAACTTTAAGGTGTTCAACTATTACTAGTTATCGAACAGTACTCATTTTCTTTTTTTTTAGATTACAATTATGATCACCTTGGCAGAGAGGTGATGGACAAGGTACAGAATGAGTCATACAATCTTAGACATGGCTAAAATTTGTTTTTTAATTTGGTTTTTTTTTTTTTTTTTTTTTTGCTTTACTATACATACTTGTTACAAGGGATGGCTTACATTTGGCAGAAAGTAAAAGGAATTAGTGGGCAATAACAAGTTAAAAAAAGGGGCATCCATAAAGCATTTTAAGTGCATAATTTTTTTAAAGTGTATAAGAGGATAGAAAAAGATTTGTTAACTGTATGTGTGTATAACTATGTATGTATACACACAAAAAAGTTGCATGTAACAGAACTTCTCATTTCCTTATATAATCTTTCTTATTCTTCATAGTAGTTATCCCTCCCACATCGCAACTTTCCCCACCACAGTATTGATATATTTTGGGTTAGCATAAAAAATTAAATGAGAATTTTGGGGGAGTTTCACAAATAACATGCAAAGACCAGAAAATGACAGAAAAAAAGTTTACAAGTTCAGAAATATACAAAATATAATTTATAGTGCCATGTAATATCAACCCAAATTTTACAGTAAGATACAATGCCGTAGCAATCATTGGAGATACTGTGATATGAGACCAAACAGCATTGTTACCATCACAAATGCCCCTACAAAAAGCATGGTTGAGCTGAATTAGGAACGAATGGGCCTGAAGTAGCAACCAGTAACATAAAAGAAAAAGAAAAAAAAAATTCAGACTTCTTAACTGGTACAGAGATAGGGCCAAAAATTTTTACAAAGTTTTTTCAGATCATAGGGGGCACTGCACTCTTAATCTCCAGTATGTAAAAGAGAACTGTACATCAAAATGCTTATGCTTGTTGATGGCCATTAAATTCCTATCATTAGTCCAAGGTGATTAATTTTTCTAGCTCTATTGTTATGGGTGCTTTTATATACAGAGATTATTTTCAAATGTTGGGGCATAACCATATTTTAGTTTAGATTATTGTGTTAAAAGTACAGTACATCTATATGACCTTAGGTCAATCACTTGAAGAGCAGAATCTTTAAAATGTGTGTGCAGGAGTAGGGGATTTATACAGCTCCTTTAGTTTCAAATCTTATGATTCCAATGAAGCTACTGCATTCATTCATGAAAGAGGTAATGAAGAATTAAAGCAGGGTGTATTATTCAGAATGATAAGGAGAAAAGGAGGATGTATGCCATACAACAGAGTAAAACAATTTTAAAATGCTGGAGGCAGGAGTATGGAAATGGTAATTTAATTTGTAACAAAAAGGAACATGATTTGACCCACACAGTATACCTCAATCAATGGCAATTTAAGATTAGTCTTATAGCAGAAAGTATTACTGGACTACATTGGGGAAAGGGTGTGTGTGTGTGTGGGGAGAATGAGCATTTATATAGTGTGTACAGTGTGTCTGACACTGTTCTAAGCACTTTATAAAAGTTTCCATTTCACTTTACTGGTTTCTACTTCATGAGAATACCCCAGGATAAGCAGATCGATCACCTGCAATCTTATTACCATGCAGACTGACTCAACTTTTCTCAACTCCTTCAGTCTCCTCTCCCTTCTGATTAGAAGGCTGGAGGGTAGAGCAATAAACTCCTCCAATGCATTCCCTTATATAGGGCTCAGAACTTTGCAGATAACTCCATTTTTCATTAGCAACTTTGCTTGCTTTCTTCCCCAGGAAACATCATGTCCCTGTACTGGGTACCCCTTAGTGCCTTTCCTAACTTGTACTTGTCCTTTTCAGTTTCTTTTTATGTTTTGCCTTCTTACCTACCATCACCACTTCCTTGTTAGATTCTAAGGTTCTTGAGGGCAGAGATTATCTTTCTGATTTAACTCTCTAGTACTTAGCACAATACCTGGCGCATAGTAGGAGCTTAATTATTATCCACTGAATTGAAATGAAGTAATCCCCATAACTACCTTACACAGTTGATACTGTGACCATGTGCATTTTACACTTGAGGAAATTGGGACAAACAGGTTAAGTGACTTGGCCAGAATCACAAATATAGTTAGTTTCTGAGGCTGATTTAGCACTTGGATCTTCCCTATTTTAGACAAAGTATGCCCTTTTAATGCAAAGCCTTGCTGCCAAATAGGCAAACATACCAAACATCTGATTTACTGTCCTTTCTATGTTATACTTAGCCAAAACATTCTTAGTTTGGTAGCTTCAGTGATTTTTTTAAAGCTTATTATTGTTGAGAACTCTGTTTCTTAAATCCAGGGTTTTTTTCTTCTTCACCAAACACACCTGAATTTCACTTATCATTGTTACCATAACTCTATCCTATCTGCGTTAGTGACTTTTTCTATGCCTTATAATTTAGTCCATTACCATCTGATCAATGCTCATTTCAGCATCCTCTAACAAATGTTTGAGGGATCTCCTGCTGTCATCTTCCCATCTACTATCTGGAACAGCAAAACTGGCAATAAGCGTTCCTTTAATACTTATTTAGCTGCACTCCAGGACTTGGATGTTAAGCAATTCATTATGACACTTTCTTTTAAAACATGTGTGTGTGTGTGTGTGTATACATATAAACCAAAGCAAGCTGTCATTTCATAGGTACAAAGCTTACATTTAAGACTATCTTTAAAACTTGATACATGAGGGTAAGTTTCACTTCTAATTTAATTACAACAAATAATTACTAAATGCCTTCTATATGCAAGGCACTGTGATAAGTGCGAAGAAAATAAAGATGAAAAACACGTCTCAGCCCTCCAGGAATATTTAGTCCATTGAGGAGGTATATGACAAATCTGTATGATATAAAGCAGAATGTAAAGGAGGAAATGGAAAGCTAAGCAAAGTTTGAAGAGGAAGCTGGAAAGCAAGAGTCCTTTCATTTGGGATGATTCAAGCAGGGAAGATTTCAGAGGGAACATCTGAGTTTGGCCTTGAAAACAGTGGTTTTACAAATAGACAATTTAACAAATATTTAACAAATAGACCTACTAATAGGTCTCTAACACCATAGATTCAAAACCAAAAAGATATCTAGCCCATCCCTAGTTTCTAGTTGTTTTTCAGAGTAAGAAACGGTCAGAGGAGGGATCCAGATGCAGATGTTCTGACATCAATTCCAGGGCTCCTTCTACTATACCATATTTCATCTTACTGGTTTTTCCATCTTCAGTCTCTCGTACTAAGTCCATCCTTCATACCAACAAATTTATTTTTTAATTACACAAGTCTTAATACTTTACTGCTCAAAAACTCCTTCATTTCTACTAAATAAAGGATTAATTCCTTAGCCAAACACACAAGTCTCTCTGTAATCAAGTTCAGTTTAGGGAGTTTCATGCCTCCAGTACAGGCATCATGGCACAGTGGAAAGAGCATTGAATTTTGAGTTGAACAACCCAAGTTCAAATCCTGCATTGCCATTTAAGAACTCTGACACTCCTACTAGACACAATCTCTACCTTTTCAAGACGTTGTTTCCTCCTGGTTCTCCTATCTGTATCCTGCACCTTAGAAGTCTCCTTGTACATACAGGTTATTCCTCTTAACGATGGATTTCCCTCATGGCGCCATCAAAGTCGTCCTTCTTCTCTTTTTATTATATATTATCACTTGGTGATTTCATCAGCTCCCATGTGTACAATTATCATCTCTATGAAGATGAATCCCAGATTTATCCTGTTTTCTCTAGAAGTACTTCTCACTTCTCAACTTTCCTATTACTGTACAGGTCTAGCTTGCCACTTTGGTATAATGCTCTATGCTTTATTCATCTCATATAGTCAATCCATTATCAAATCCTGTCATCTCTACCTTTAAAACACCTCTCCTAGAAATTTCTTTTTCTCGAATCAATCAGTCACCAGTCTGGTAAAGACACTTGTCACCTCTTTTCCTAGAATACTGAAATAGCTTTCTAATTAGATCTCTCTGCTTTTAAGTCTCTTCCTGTCCCAATCAATGCTCTGTTCAGCTACCAAAGTGATTTTTCCTAAACAGCAGGTCTAACTATGTTGTCTCCCTACTAAAGAAAATCCAGTGATTCCTTATTACTTTCAAGATCAAATATAAAGCCCTAGACCACTTGACATCCTTCACAACCTGGCCCATTCATACACTTTCAAGTTTTCTTACACTTTGCTCCCCTTTCTAAATACAATATGATACAGGTAAAATGACCTACTTACAGTTTCTCAAAGAAAGATGGTCTTGACTGTGCCTTTAAACACGTGGAATGCTCTACTTCTTCACCTATGATGCCCTACTTTCCAGGCTTCCTTCAAAGCTTAGTTCATATCTTATTTTCTACATGAGATCTTTTCTACCCCTAACTATTGCCTTTCATCTGAAATTACTTTCTATCTACTCTCTCTAATCAAGTATGTACAGACACTTACATATTGTTCTCTGTATTAGAATGAAGTTTTGCTTTTTTTTTTTTTTTGTATCCCCACTCTTGTACATAGTGAGTACTTAATAAATTCATGTTGACTACCTGCATGCCCTTGGACAAGCCATTCAGTCTCTGTAGGTCTAATTTCCTCATCTAGAAAATATTCTTGGAGAGTCTAAGGTCTCTGTCTCTCTTTCTCAAATGTATACAAGCAGCAAGGAGGCTAACCTCACACTACTTCCCCATATATACTTCATGCTCTTGTGATGCTTTCTGCTTTGTCCTAACCTGATCCATCCTTTTCTTCCCATGTACATTGTTCTCAGTGCAAAGAATGTCCTTGTCGCATATTCACATTCATTTCTTTAAGCTGTCATATCCATTCCTTCAAGACCCAACTCAAATACTACTTCCTTAACAAAAAATAGACCTGGTCCCTTAAGTTGGACTTCTATGCAAACAATCATTGTACTAAATATTATGAAGAGCAGGCATAGCACAGAAAAAAAAAAAAAGCAGGTACACAAAAATTTACAGGGGACAAAGAAAAAAGCCATTAATCAAATCCATGACTTGACTTCAAATGTCTAAATACAGGTGAACAAAAAATAACTAACATGTTCAAAAGACAAGGAAAATCTCTAATATTTTTGAAAGCAGGTCTCCTTGCATCAGTTACCAGAATAAGAAGGAATCATCATGAGATCTTATGGTCAATGTTGTACCCTCTGTAAAAATTCAATCTTAAATGGTATATAATTCAACAGTTTATCACTGCCATTGAGATGATAACTGAAACAAATTAAATTTCATTAATGTGAAAATTCCTAGTACTTGAGCAGTATAAATTCAAAAAGAGTTCAAAATAATACTAAAGGCTAAGGTATTAGGATAAACAATTTATTTTAAAGTTAATTTTTCTTTTCTCTTTGACATATTTCATTTTCAGAAATGCCTTATCTCAACTCCTAATAATGTAGTTTTAACTTTTCTTTCTGTTATCACTTTAAATTCTCCAGTTCCTATCAAAATGCTTCCTTTTTTTTTTTTTTTTTTTAAACCAGATGCCCTATTTCATTGGTATAAGGACGTCCCATTAAGGATGAACATCACTACCTGTTCCATATTGTTTCACTTCCAAAAAATTGTCTAATATTTTCTAAACAAACTCATCAATGAGAGCTCAATAATTGCAGAGACTAAATTACTATGCAAGGGAAAGTGCATTGGATTTGAAGTCAGAAAACTTTATTTTAATCCCAGGTCTGTTACTCTCTATTTTGTAACTTTGGGACAATTGCCTAACCTCTCCAGGTCTGTTTCTTTTTCTGCAATCAAAGAGAATAACTACATAGCCTTCAAGGTTCATTCTAATTCTATGATCTCATGTTGATAAAATGAACATTGGATCATGGAAGCAAATTTCATCTATTTCACTAAGACTTGGTTCTCAAGAGTCAAGAGTATCTGAATTCAAATCTTTTACCTATGACCATTACTACATATATGATTTTAGACAAATCATTTAACCTCCTTAGGGTATTCATTTCCTCATTTGCAAAATGAGGAGGCTGGCCTAGAGATGGTATCTAAGATATATGATCCTGTAGGATTCATGATAAGAATAGGGCTTTAAAAGAGCATACTGTATTCAATATATCTTATGGAAGGTATATCCTTCTCATGAGTCTCACAGGATAGTAGATCTAGAAATGGAATAGTCCACCTAGTTCAACCCTTTCATTTTACAAATGAGAAAACTATATAGCCCAGGGAAGTTGAATGGCAAAGTAGGATAGGTAAAATGGCAAGCGGAAGCATGAAATACTAGAGATTAAGACAGACTCATAAAAGGCAACACAGGAACCAATGTAGAGTAAATATGGTAGAGAATTTTGGGGTGAGAATGGTCAGAACAATATTATCATTAAAAATTAATGAGGATGTGAGGAAACTATTCACAAACTTTCCTTGAAGTCCACTACAAATTTAGTAAATTCTATAATTTTAACTGGGTCCTGAACTACAGCAAGGCAATTCTCTTTTATCTCTCATTAAAATCAATTTAGTTTTCCACAAACCACATCATCTATTCCAAAGTCTATTTTCCTTCCTCTAGGTCCCATAGTACTTCCTCTCCTTACCCTCTCAGTTGAAGACCTTACCTTACACTTCTCTCCCTCTATACTATTTCACTTGGTGATCTCATCAGCTCTTATGGATTCACTTAACTCTATACAGACGATTCTCAAATTTACTTAGACAGTCCCAACTGCTCTGCTGACCTTCAGTCTTTAATCTCTTACTCATATTGAACAAACTGAATGTCCAATAGACATCTTAAACTCAACATTCTAAATTCTAAAACAGAATTCATTATCTTTGCTCCTAAAACTTCCTCCACTCCTTATCCTTACTTATTACTGCTAAGGCTATCACCAGTCTCCCAATTTAGGTGTTAGTCTCAATTCCCCACTCCCTTATCTCTTCTCCTCCTTCTCCCCCTTCCCCTTTCCCCCTTCAATTTGTTGCTTAGCTATACTCCCTTCTTTCTTCTAACGCCATGCCCTCACCTCCTCATGCCTAAATTACTGAAAAGCCTTGCCGATATGATATGACTGCCATATGAATCTTCTCAGTCCTATATCAGCTGTCAAAATTTACCAGTTCTCTTCCCCCCTTAATCCCCAATCAATAAATTCCAATGGCTCTCTATTACCTCAGGATTAAATATAAAATTCTATTTGGCATTCAAAGCCCTTTACAACCTGCCCTTCTCCCATCTTTCCAGTCCTCTTATAGTTAATGTCGCCCCATATTCTGTGATCCAGATATATTTGCCTCTTTAATGTTCCCTGAATAAATCACTTAAGTCAACTCCAGACAAATTTTTTCTGATCATCCCCCAAACTTGGGATGTTTTTCCTTCCTCATTTCCTCATCTTTGCTGGATGGTTTCCATGGATTTCTTCATGTCCTGAATAAGATTTCACCTTTCCCAATTCGTTCCCCCTGCCCTTTAATTCTAATGTCTTTCCTCTGTTGATTAATTACAACTTATCTCGTGTGTGTGTGTGTGTGTGTGTGTTGTATGGATGTATCTTGTTTGTACATGGTGTAAATGTCGTCATCCCTATTATATTGAAAGGAGGGACTGACTGATCATATATCACTGGGAAAATTGAAGCCATTCATTGTAAGCTCCACATTCACTCCTATTCAGTCAGTCAGTATTAATTAAGTCCCTACTATATGCCAGGTACAATGCTAATTGCTGGGGATACAAAGAAAGGCAAAAGAAAGTCCCTGCTCCAAGACCTAAAAGCCTAATGAGGAAAAAACATGCAAACAACTTGATAAACACACACACACACACACACACACACACACACCCTCTCTCTATATAACATAAATCAAAAAGAAGCTCTTCTGAGCTCCAATTGCACCTGATAATCTGTAAGCATATCAAACGCATATCCAAAACAGAACTCTTTCTCCCCAAAACCTTCATCTTTTACTATTACTGTCAAAGGCATCAACATCTTCCCAGGAAGTCAGACTAGCAACCTGTCATTCTCAACTCATTTCACTTTACTCAGCATAGCCAATCTGTTGCCAAGTCTTGTCATCTCTACCTTCATAGAAGCCTTCAAATATGATCCAAACATATACCTGGCATCCAACATCGCCTCTTCTCTAGACTACTGCAATAGCAATAGGTTAGCTTCCTTGTCTCAAGTCTCTCCCCTCTCCAATCCACTCTTCACTTAGCTACCAAGGTGATCTTTCTATAAAGCACAAGCATGACCATAATACCTCCTTACTCTTCAGTGGCTCTGGGATCAAGCAGAAAATCTTCTGTGTGATGTTTGAAGCCTTTCACACCCACGTGGCCTGTTCCTATCTTTTCAGTTCCTACACTTTCTTTATTCCCGTTGATGAACTCTATGATCCACTCTGTTGGTAGCATTAACCATAACCCCAACTCCCCCTTCTCCTCCCCCCCCTCTTCTTCCCTCCCCCCCTCCCCATTGTTCTCCTTCCTCCCCTGCACTTCCTGGTCTCAATCAAGACTCAGCTGAAAACCTACCTTCCCTAAGAGGATTTTTTTCACCTTACTCCCACCAGTACTGCTAGTACATTTCTTCTGAGATTACCTCCCATTTAATCTTCTATAGACATGTGTGTGTGTGTATGTGTATACATATATGTGTGTTTAATATAGATATAAACATATATACACACTTATTAAATGTGTATCTTCATTAGAGTATTAACTTCATATTCTTGCTTTTCTTTGCATGCCTAGCACTTAATACAATGCCTGACACGCATTAAATATTCAAAAAATTCTTTTTAAAGATTATGGTCATGATAATGAGGATAATGATGGAGGTAAAATGAAGGACTTCCAATTATCTAGACAGTTGATAGAATACCTTCTGCTCAAACCAGAATAGTCAAGATATCCTGACTTGACAAAAAGGACAATTGCTATTCTAGATCTAAATCCCAGTGACAAGAAAAAGTGGCTGCTGAAATATAAATAATGATAATGTTGAGGGGAAGGCTGAATTGATAATTAATTTATGAAATTATGAAATGAAACAGGCAAACCTGGTTCTTTGGTTTCTCATGGAGAAAGATTACAATGGCAACTGGAATTGAAGTTGAAATCAGAAAGTATAAGGACAAACAGGCACAGAAAATAGAGAAGTAGTGAAAAAGGGTACAGAGACAGGGAAAGGTCAGTAATAGGGTGAACAAAGGCAGGGGGCAAGGAAAAAAGATGGAATGGAGAAACACAGAGCATAACAGGTATTTACAGATTAGAGTTGAGAGAACTTGACAGCCTGCATCCAGACAGAGATGGGGGAAAGAAAATTGAAGTCTCACTTTTTATATGGTTTTTGGGGGACAACAAGACTACTACTTATCTGTGCAGCTTTGGTATTAGTTCATTAGAATCTCCAGATTATCTCAGTTATATGTAAAACCTTAACACATCATCTCAAATTTATCAACATATTTGGTGATCTGATGGTCTTATTAAAGACATTTGGAACGTCTTGAGATTTACATAATACAGGAACAGAAGGCTCCAGTAACAAGGCCTAGATGACATTCCCTAATTTAGCATCTATTGACAGGATGTAATTTTGGGGTAATATATGATACAATTTGTAAATTATGATCCTTTGATAATTTTGGGAGGGTTTGTGACCTCTTGGTTTCCCTTGCAATCTTCCTACTATTGCCATTTTATAGTGGCTACTTATACTCATTACACGGATCATAAAGGAATAAGATGCTTAGGGAGACCAGAATAAGATAATAATTTTAACACAAGAAGCCATTTCATCTTAGAATTTGTGATAGGGCAAAACTTAGCACTATTTTAACATATTCCATAAATTTTGAAATACTTTTTTTTTTTTAAAAAGGGAGGGTTCAGAAAAAGGACAGAATTACAGAAACTAAAATTCTATAATGGAAACTGGTCCCCAAATGATGAAATTCTCTAAAGAATTAAATTCTGAAGACACTAAAGGATACAATTCCTATAAGGAATAAAAGTTCAGTTGTCCAAAGAGACTAATGTGGATGTAAGATTCAATCCAATTCTATAAGGAGTTTCATTAATCAGAATAAGTTTGTAGAATACACATACAAAAGACACAAAAGGAAGGAAAGGAAGGGAAAAATGAATTAAAAAAAAAACAAAACTTGGAGCAAAGCTCTTAAGTACTCAATTATAGCCTCTTTTGTGTTTTGGAGTTGGGGGTGGTAACAATTTCATCAGAGAAGGGAGTTCCTAGTGAAGAACTCCTTCAATATGGATTAGTATTTGCTCAATAATTTACAGTATTAGAGAATAGGTTGGAACAACTAAGAGGTTAATTAAGGATTTTGCCAAAGGTCATATAGTTAATGTAAGTCAGGGACAACACTTGAACAGAGTGAGTCAATCTCATTGAAATATGACTAAAATGATTGCAGAACATGTATAACCTAGGTCAAATTGCTTGGTCTAGGGGTTGTAGGGGGCAAGGGAGAGAAGAAGGAGAAAAATTTGTAACTCAGAATCTTATTTTTAAAAATGACTATTGAGAGTCAATCTCATTGTCCAGCTAGGGGGGTTATACAGGGTAAAGAAAACTTTGGAAAAGTCAAATATGGAAATAAAAGGTAACCAAAACACAAAAAAGTAAACAAAATTTTCTTTGAACTAATACAATACTAAATTCAAATGCTAAAATAGACTATATGACCAGGTGATCTGTATTAGGATACAGTAGCTTTTTACTTCATATTTGAAGTTTGGGCCATGAAAATACAATAAAAATATCATGTAACAAAAAACAAGTCACTGTCAAATAACTATATTTTTGAAAATGAAATCAGACCACAATAACATTCTTATAACATTTCAAAATTTTAGGAAATAATGTACAAAATCCTGAACTATCTCACTTTGGCAGGATATAGTTTGATACAAAACGATATCCAATTAATTTTTAAAGCCATAGTACAGCCCAAGGTTTCTCAAATGTTTTGAGGTTGCAGAACCAGTGAATGCCAAGCTTGAATATATAGTGTTGGGTTGGACTGATAAGTGATAAAATACAAATTATATTTTCTGTTTTCTTTCTCATGGAAATATCCCAAGATCCTATCCACAACAAATGGATAAATCTAAGTTACAAAATCAGGGGGAAAATTAAAAGCAGTAAAAGTGAATGCTTGTTAATCTTGGATTTGAAATAATAAAGACTTCAGTAAACTCTAAGAACTAATCTGTAATGAATGTAACTCAAAAATCTAAACAAAACACACTACAACAGCTGCACAGTGTTCTTTACACAAATTCTTCGCCATTAGATTCATTTTTAAAAACTGAAAATAACTTGTTTTACTAGTTTATTTCTTTCTCTTTTCTTTAGAAAAGGCCTGAATTTTTCCAGTTCTTGAGGTGTTAATGAACAAATAAAATATTTCCAAAAGCAATTTATAAAACACCAAAAATGCAAAAAAGAAATAGTGAGAACATTAAATTACAACTCAAGATCTGTGAATACTAGCTTGAAAAAAATGCTTCTTCCATTTATATAAGCTTGGTAAAGTCATTGGTTTCTCTGGGCCACTTTTTTCAACATTCTAAAATGGAGGCACACCAAAAAACCTCTTATGATTAATATGGGAAAACTTTTACATCAGAAATGTATATTCAACAGTTTTCTATATATAGATGCTACAGACTGAAAGAGATTAAAACTTCAATATAAAAAAAGTAATATAGTAAACAAAGTTTATAAAATAATAATTCTTATTTACACAGTGTTTTAAAGTTTACAACCTAATTCAAATAATATTTTTAAGGCTTCTTTCATATGCAAGGCACTGTGCTAGTGAAAAACACTCCTTGACCTCAAAGACCTTATATATCCTATAGATTACATGCATTTTTCTGTACCACTTTGTGAGCAAATGATGAGGGTTATAGTTATAGTGAACACAGACTTGTCTGCCAAATCCCAGATTACTAGTAGGAAAGGGCAACCTTTTTAAGCTTTGAAGAGGACATCTGTAGGACAAAGTAAAGAAAATATTATTTAGCTCAGCAAAGAATAAAACTTATACTATTCCCAAAGGTTATACTGATCCCAAAACATGAATATATTGTAAAAAAAAATTAATAGAACAATAGCCAATTAAAATTAAATAAGAATGTTGTAGTGATATATCTATGAATGAATTCAAAGGCAATATTCTCCTGCTTTGTACTCCTTGGTATCACTTTCAGAAATAGGACACTAGTGGGGATTATTGATAGACCTGATCGAGATAGTACTTCTGTTATGTATTTAAAGTTGCAAATGAACTTTAATTATGTTTAATACAGAAATAGGTAAAGAGAAAAACTCAAAAGAATAACAGTTTTAGTTACTATATATTACTTTTCTTATATAATTTATGCAATATTAAATATGCAACCTATACAATATTAAATTTCTCTCTGGCATTCTTGAAAAATTCCCCATATGTTACTGGAGCTGATAAACCTAGTAGTTTAAATGACAGAAATACAATAATATCTTTTAATAATGAAAATAATTACATATTTTACTGTACTCTGTGGCCTTGATATCCCAGTACATTTAAAACAAATCAATTATAAAATCTGTGATTTGGGAGTATGTTACGGAGAAATTCCTTTCAGGTATAAATTGGACTAAATGATCTCTGAGGGCCCTCTGACTTTGTGATTCAAACACTGAAGTAATAGTAATTTTGGCATGTGTGGGATACTTAAAGTATAAATATGAAAAATTACATCTTGATGAGCTTTAAAACATACATAATAATAATTTTTCCTTTCCTTTTGTAAGGAATATAGCTGAGGCTTATGGATTTGCATTTGGCATCTTGATAGAAATTTAATTATAAAACACTAAAATTTCCAACCCTCCAAAACAGGAGAAAATGGATCACAAAACATGTCTAAAAAGGACATCATTTCTTTAAATATAACAAAATAAGATACTTCATTTACTACTGAAATGGAATTTCAGCTTGAAATAGAATTATGTTGAGCCACAGGACAAAAATAGCTTTTACCCCACAGTTTGTACATACTAAATATCCACTGAAATAAAAATGAGCTGAACTTGCCAAAAATATCAGCATCTGGGCTGAAACCAAACTTTAATGAAATCAGAAAGTGAAAGCAAAGTTAATATTTCAATCCAGAGACTCTAACCCACCACTGTATATATTATTTCCACCAACACACATTTCAAACATTTTTCTATTTTGAAAGAGCTGTCCAGATAAAAGAACTATGCATTCAAAAGTCAAATGCTGTACTAGTATATATACAAAATAAAATCCAGAAATTTATAGGTTTAAAAAAATGATCAAAATAGATTTTTTTAGGCATTCAGTTACATTTCTCTTCTTTTCTCAACACCCCCACTCTCTCACCCCACTCCAAAAGACTAGCATAACACCATACACGAGATACATTTCTACAAGATTTCCACAAAAAGCTCAGAAGCTTAGGGATAAATAAAAACATTAACTAATATTAAGAATTTTAAATTGAGTCTCTGAATATCAACATCATTTCCATTTCTTTCTCAGTGCATTTTTTCTGCTTGGTTTTTAAACCCATGGTAAGTTCATCTCAATGTCAAGCAGAATGGTGATAGGCAACAAATCACTAACTTGAAAGGTTATTTAGGACAGTTTCTTTCAGTGCCTCCTATTTGACCTTTGAGCAGTATTTAGCCAAAAAACAAAAACCCCACAAATAATCAAAGGGGTATTTAACTCAAGTTCCACGTCTTTCCCAGAGCAATACTTACTCCACCCCACCCCCATCAAGAAGACAACCTAAGCATTCACCTTGCAGTATTTTCCTAAGTCAGGCACGATGGGGGTCAGCTTCCCGTTCTTCATCCCACCCCAACCAATTCTCTGGAGCTGCACTACTCCCCTTTTAAGCTTGGCCAGAAGCCATTCACGCAGATTTTTGGCTCAAGTCCCCTCTTTCCCTCCTTTGCAACCCATTTCAGAGGCTGATAACCTGGCCACATCAATAAACCACACAAACATACACACACACACACACACACACACATACACCCTGCATACTGCGGGATCTTCCAGACAGTTTCCCTAAATGCGAGTTCAATACTGTTCAATGGTATTGCAGCAGCAGCAACACTCCCACTGTCAGCCCCCTCTCAAGCTAGAACACCCCTGATCTTGCCAACCCCGCAGCAAGGTCTCCCGGCATCTCAGCTCCGATAGTTACCTTCTCCAGAGCTCGAGTCCAGAAAACAGCAGCTGAGCCGCGGCAGCAGTTACAGCCTTCGAGGTAGACACCGGCTGCAGCCCCTCTGCAAAAAGCTTATCGCGAGAGAGGAGAATCAGGGTCCCCGGGGCCCGCTGCGTCCCTGTACACAGGCGGGACAAGTACTTGTAGTTTCTGGCTTCAATGGGGCCGCCAGCGACTCCCCGGCTGCCCGTAGAAGGCGCTTGATCCGTAGAAGTTGCTCTTTCTTGCAAATGGCCCGGGGAGCTCTGCTTTCCTGATCTGATCCTGGTCTTCTGCCCTAGTCTCCCTCCCTCCTTGCAGACAGGCACCGAGTCACATGTAGAAAACGGGAAAGGCGGGGCAAGCCCAGAGTGGAGGGAGGAGCGGCCGGAGCCCCTGCAAACAACCCCTCAGGAAAAGGAGCAGAGCGGAGCAGCTGTCCGGATTTTTCTGGGACGGGAAGTAAGGAGCCTGCTACTTGGACGCAAGTAGCGTAGAGGCGCCTGCGAGGTCCTAAAGTGGGCTATGTACAAGCGCTCACTCAGAAATGTAGGCTTGGTCTCGACTTGACCCTCTTCACCTTCTAGGGCTCTTCCCCAGATTGTTTTTGCACCTTTAGCCCCACCCCTTTTAAAAGTCAAAACAATCCTCTCCAACTCCTCCCTTTTACGGGGAAGAAAATTGCTCTTATTTAACAGGACACGACCAGTTTGACATGCTGAGAACCTTTCCCAAATATCTTATTACTCACTTTACCTTCATTCAGTATTTGAGCCTACTTTCTGAGTCAAGAAATGTCGTTTGTGTCCTCTGAAAAATTAAGATTCAATTAGCTCTGCCTTTTAAAAACAAAATACTTGGATTTAGTAGATTTTGCCTCTAAGGTTAGGTTCTATGTATTCTGTATCTTTAAGAAACATACACACATCTATTATATACTTATAATAGATGTGTGTGGCGGGGGGGGGGCGCTTTCTTGTTACAAAATAAGCTTTTTAAGAGCAGAAGTTGTTTTTGCATTTTCTTTGTATCCACCCAAATTCAGCAAAACACCTGACACAGTGGGAAGCTTTATAAATGCTTACTAATCGACTGATTCTGGCAAAATGAAAGATCAAAGTTTGTGCACAACATGATAAACAGCAAATGATTCATTTAGATTATAATTATATAGTATAACAAAACCTCAATTACTCTAAATTTTCAGTGACTAAATTTCTGGTTAACTGGAAAAAGGAAAAGGAGCAAGAACTAACAATTTTCAAACACATGAAAATCTTTCTACCCGTATCAGGCTACTTTGTTGCCTTAGTGGATACACCATAGTGCCTATCATTGAAGCTCTCTGATAACTTAAGTAATCTCAGCATCTCAAGGGTCATTACTGCAAACACAAATAAAAATTATTATTCAGGTTCTAAAGAAGCAAGCTGCTAAAATTTGTATTGAAAGCACACCTAAACCTAAGAGTGGCTTTGCTGAACTATTTTTAAAATCTTTTTTAAAAACATTTTTGTTTAAAGAAATAGTTGTTGGTTTTGATTTCCTTCACAGGCTAATTGTACAATATTTCAGAGTCCAAATCCGATTCTTTTTGTACAGCAAAATAATGGTTTGGTTATGTATACTTATTGTGCATCTAATTTATATTTTAATATATCTAACATCTTCTGGTCATCCTGCCATCTGGGGGAGGGGGTGGGAAGAAGGAGGGGAAAAATTGGAACAAGAGGCTTGGCAATTGTTAATGCTGTAAAGTTACCCATACATATAATCTGAAAATAAAAGGCTATTAAATAAATAAGAAAGAAAGCAAGAACAGAAAAAAAAAAAAGAAATAATTGTTGGGAATGAAAGGAAATATTCTGAATCATGTGAAAACACAAGATATCAACAAAAACTTTTAAAAAACCGCTAAAAATGTATGATTTAAATCAATAACAATTCCCAACTAAATAGGCTTTGCACTTATTAAGAATTTAATAAATGTTTGCTGTAATGACCTGATACCTGGATGCCTTTTCTTGTCATTTGCCTATAGTGAACTGAACAGTGTCATACTTCTTTGCTTCTCATAATTCATTGTAAATTTTCATCTTAGGAAAATCCAAACATGAGCTCTATTCATAAAATTAATGACCAGTTGAAGGATAAAGGCTGAAATCTCTTCTCTAAGTAGTAATCTTAAAATCCTTTCAGATTACATGGTGGCATAGTTTTTTTAATTCGGGTTCTGATTGTACTAAATTAATTTAGAAACTTTCAACATATATATTCATTAAGTGTTTATTATGGGTAAGAAAATGTGCTAGGTTCTGTAGAACAAAAGATATGACACATCTTGCTCTCAAAAGCTTTCAATCTAAAATATTAAATATTTTAGCAAACAGTACTTTTCATTTTAGTCATAATCTTGAGCTAACTTGGAACAAATACAGTAAGTTCTCTATTCATCATTTGAGTGACAATAAGGGGATTTCAATAATAATAAAGATTTACAAAGTGCTTCTCTCACAAAAACATGAAAAAGAGATCATTCAAGTACTATCTCCATTTTAAAGATTAAGAAGCAGGAGATAAAGGGAAGAAAGGGAAGGAATAAGCATTTATATGCTGTGTAATAAGTTAGAGGCATTTACGCTAAGCACCTTATAAATACTATTTCATTTAATAACTGGAGGTTCTTCGATTCTGCAATTGATAACTGGTCAAAGAATACGATCAGTCAATAAGCAATTATTATATGCCAAGCACTATGCTAAGCAATTGGGATACAAAAAGAGACAAAAGATAGCCCTTGCCCTCAAGGAGATCACAGTCCAATGGGGGAAAAAACAGCAAACAAATAGATTCAAAGAAGCTTTATACTGTATAAACAGGAAATAATTAGAAGGAAAGTACTAGAATTAAGAGGGTTTGGGAAAGGGTTGCTGTGGAAGATGATATCTAAGGACAGTGAAGGAAGCCAGAAGGTAGAAATGAGGAGGGAGAGCATTCCAGTCACAGGAAACGGCCAAAGAAAATGTTCAGCACTAAGAGATGAACTGTCTTGTTTTGAAACATCAAGGAAGCCACTATCACTAGATTGAGGATTTCTTGGCAAAGAGTAAGCTGCAAAAAGATTAGAAAGCATAGAGTGAGGGTTTTGGCATTCAAGGGCTGTGAATGCCAAATAGGATCCTGTATTTGATCCTAGAAGTGATAGGGGAGCCATTGGCATTTATTAAGTTGAAAGGCAGGGGAGTGTGGTGAAGGTCCACACGTCCACCTGTGCTTTTAAAAAAACTCCTTGAGAGCTGAATGAAGGATGGATTGGGATGGCAATATGAAAAAATGCTCCAAATCACTAATAATTAGAGAAATACAAATTAAAAAAAACTGTGAGGTTTCATTTCACACCTATCAACTGGCAACATTGACAAAAAAGGAAATAATAAATGTTGGAGGCTCTGAGGAAAAAGTCACATTGATATATTTTTGGTAGAGCTGTGAGCTAATTATTTTAGAAAGCAATTTGGAACTGTCCCAAAAGTTATTAAGTATAAATACTCTTTGACATACCCAATACCAGAATGAGGCCTATATGCCAAAGAGATCAAACAAAGAAGAAAAGGTCTTACATGTTCTTTTTATGGTAACAAGAATTAGAAGCTAAGGGGCTACCTATGAATTAGGAAATGGATGAACAAATCATGATCTATCAACATAATGGAATATATTATGTAGCAAAAAATGAAGAGACAATTTCAGAAAAATTGAAGAACACTCAAAACTGATTTTAAGTGAATCAAGCATAATTAAAACAATCTATACTATAACATCAACATTATAAAAATGAACAACTTTGAAATTTAAGAAGTCTGATTAATGAAATAACAGTCATAAATCTAGATAATGAATGAGAAAATACTGTTACCCACCTCCTGACAGAAATGATGCAGAATGAGAAACATTGTTAGACATAGTCAAAAGTTCTCTCCCCCACTTTTCCTACAATGGGGGTAGTAAAGGGGAAGAAAGTTGAAAAGAGAGAAAAAAGCCTGATAATTGGAAAAAAAAATTTTTTTAAGAGAAATTGAGGTTAAGTGTTAAGCAACTTGCCCAAAGTCGAATAAAGAGTGTCAGAGTCAAGATTTAAATCCTAGGACTTCCAAGCCCAGCTATAACTAGGTATGAAGAAATAGCTCTAAGTACTACATTTTCCCTCACAAATAAAAGATCCCAGAAATGATTTCTGAGGTCAAGCCATAACTCTTTTCTTCTAACGGTCATTTTCAAATTCTCCCTGTAATCATTCAGCAATTTCTACTCCTGTAAAGTTTACTTTATCCAAATTTATCACCTATTCTTGAATCAGGAAGACCTAATTCTGATATTGATAATTCTGATTACAATAAGAATTACTATAACAGTAACTGTAATTACTTAACAGTGTGTTCCATGCTTAGATCATAGTCTATTTCTTCACTAAAAGTCCTGGTCTCATTCCAGAAACTTCAAAATACACATTGATTTTTCCTCAAATGTTCTAATTTAGGAGTTCCTCAATCTAATCAACTACCAGGACCTAAATCTTATAATCTTCAGATATTCATAGGAAAGGCCATATTTTTGATCTTCCATCACCTAAAGTGATTTATTTCTACATTCAGTAACTCTGAAATATCTGATCACATGCTCAGTTGAGGGCTTATAATATATTTGACCAAAAAAATTAAACCTATTTATAGAGAGTTCTAATATCATCTACCATTATCTCATCTTAAACTCCAGTGGCATAAGCTAACTCCTCTATATACACATACTTGATCTCATTGTCTCAATTATCATCTTCATTCTCTAATCTTCAATTTCTTCCTAACTATTAGTATTTTTTCAATGCTGCTACAAATATGTACAAGTGTCCACATTTTTTAAAAAATACAATTCTCATTTGATCTGACCATCTATCTTGACCACATCACTTCTAACTTCATCATTCAACTAAAACTGATCTCTTCAAGATTACCAATATCTAACTGCCAAATCTGATGTATGGCATTTGCCATTGTTGATCACAATCTCCTTATATATATTTTTCTCTGTGTTTCATGAAACTGCTTTCTCTTGGTATATCTCCCACTGGTCTGACCACTCCTTAGCTTCAAGATAGATCTCAATCATGAAATACTCATTAGTGTCCCCAATACACTATCCAGACCCTCTTCTTTTTTTTTTCTTCCTCTTTAAACTTTCATCTGATGATCTTATTAGTTTCCCATGAGTTCAAAAATTATCTACATTCAAACAATGACCAGAACTATATTCAGCCCAACTTTTATCCAAAGTCCTGCATTACCAGTTGCCTACTGAACATTTTGAAGTAGATGCCTGATTGGCATCTTAAGCTCAAAAAATCCAAAGCAGAGCTCATTGTTCTTTTCTCTTAAAACTACCCCTATTTTTATTAAGGGCTGATGTTATTCAGTTGTTTAAGTCATGTCAGACTCTGTGGTCCCACTTGGGTTTTTTTTTTAGCAAAAATATATGAGGGAGTTCAAAATTTACTTCTCTAGTGAATTATAAGCAAAGGTTAAGTGACTTGCCCAGGGTCACATAGCTAATAAGGGTCAGACATCAAATTCATGTCTTCTTGACTTGGCCTGGGCCACCTTGCTATCTCCTACAATAATACTATGGTCAGGTATACATTGCTCTTCCATTTCTGTTCACTTAATTCTGCATTAATTCATATGAATCTTCCTAAGTTTCCTGGGAACAAGCCCCTTCATTTCTCACAGTACAAAAGTGTCCCCCTATAATCACATACTGTAATTTGTTCATTCGTTCTCTAAATGATGAGCACCCACTAAGATTCTAATTCTTTACCATCTCAAAAAGAGAGCTAAATGTATAAATCCTTTGAGTTTATTATGATTAGGACTAATACAAACTTTAATCTATCCTTCCTATAACTCCTGTTTCTTATTTCCCTGCTGAATGAAATATATCTGTCTGAACTATCTATATATGGATTCTTCTCTCTTTTGACTAGGACAAATATCAGTGAGGATCAAGTGAGCCACTAACCCTACTCTTTTTGTTTGGATAGATCTCTACTTGCCAAGACTGATAAATGATGTAACTTAGCTTTCCTTTCCTTTCTTCCCAAAGGCATTCCTTTTACCTTCCCTTTCCATTTTCTAAAAATTCAATTTCATTTTTTTTTAGTTCTATAGTTTTCCCTCCTTCCTCATCTCCTACATATCAAGATAGCAAACACAAAACACACACACACACCAAAAAAAAAAAATCTCAAGATGTTACAATTAAATATAATTGTGCAAAATAATTAGCTACGTCCAAAAGAAAAAAGAAAGAACAAATATACTGTCCAATTTGTACTCTGAGTCCATTCATCTCTCTAGAAATTGATTTTGTCATAAGTCTTTGGAATCATGATTCCTCACCCTGTTGATCAAAGTTTCTAAGTCTTTTAAAGTTGACTGTCTTTACAATATTTTTGTTATGATACATTTTTTCTCCTGACTCTGCTCACTTCATGTTGCATCAGTTCATGTAAGTCTTCCCAGGTTTTTCTGAAACCACTTCCTTCACCATTTCTTACAATTCAATAGAATTCTATTCATATACTCAAACTTGTTCAATTATTCCCCAACTAATAAGCTCACCTTCAGTTTCCAATTCTTTCACACCACAAAAAAGAGCTCCTATAAATATTTTTGTACATTTATAAATCCTTTTATTTTTTCTTTGATATCTCTGGGATATAAAACTAGTAGCAGTATTAATGGGTCAAAGTACATGCAGAGTATAAATAGATTTTTGGGCATAGTTTCAAGATGATGCTTTCCAGAAAGGCTAGTAGATCAGTCCACAGCTCTACATTAATATATCTGTGTTCCCATATGCTCTCCAGCATTTATCATTTCTCTTTTTGTCAAATTAGCCAATCTAATGTGTGTATCACAGAGTTGTTTCAATTTGTATTTTGCTATTCATAGCTTAGAGCATTTAAAAATATTTCTTCCTTTGAAAATGTTTTTATTTACAAAATAGACAGTGGTTCTTATTCTTACAAATATGACTAAGTTTTTCTTATAAATAAGACTTATTAGAGAAATTTACAACAAACATTCTTTCCCCAAAGTTCTGCTTCTCATCCAGTTTTGGCCATATGAGTTTTCTTTAGGCTAAAACTTGGACATTTTTTGTAATCAACATTGTACATTTTACGTTTAGTGAATATCTTATTTCTTGTTTGGTCAAGAATTCTTTACCTTTCCATAAATTTGATAGATAATTTCTCCTATGCCCCTATAATTTACTTAGGATATGAATCTTTATGTCCAAATTACATACCTACTTGGAACAACTTCTAATATGTACTTTAAGCTGTTGGTTTAAATTTAGTTTCTACCACACTATTTCTCAGTTTTTCTAAAAACCTTTGTCAAATATTGAACAATGGGGTGCTGTGATCACATGCGTCTTTCTATACATGTGTATCTAATTCAATCTCTCTTTTTCTTACCTCAGATCAGACTGTTTTAATATTTATGGCTTTATGTTATCTGGTATCACTTATAGCCCTTTGTACCCATTTTACTTCATTGATTCCATTAATATTCTTAACCTTTACAAATGTAAATATATTTCACTTATTTAAAGAGTGTTTTGTAATTGTGTTCCTATATTTCTTGCATGCATCTTGGTAGGTAGATTAAGTATTTTAAACTCTCCTTAATTATTTAAATGAAATTTCTGTTTCTACATCTTCCTACAAGATTTCACTGTTAAATTTTTTACAATGCTGATGATTTCTGTGAGTATAATCTACATCTTTTAACTTTGCTAATGCTGTAAATTGTTTTAAAAATTTTAGTGCATTTTCTGAGTTTTCTAAATACATCATTATATTATCTGTAAGACCTAATGGTTTCTTTGCATTTTGCCTATGTTTATTCCTTCAGTTGGGGAGCCATGGCAATCATTCTGACCTATATTGTGCCAATGAACTCCAATGATTCTGAAGGAGAGAATGAGGCTGATGACTTTGCACAGCTCAGTCTCACTTAAACCCAATTCACTTGCAAGTAAAGACCTCATCCACTTGATTTCATTAGTCTTCTAATAATTTCCTAATTCACTTTTTCTCCTTGTATTGCTATAGTCTACATTTCTAGATGGCTAGTGAATAGTAATGTTAATTATGATTTAACCTTTCATCATATTGGAAAGGCTTCTATCTTAGCCCCCTTACAAATAATGCTAGTCTTACTTTTAGACATATGCTACTTATCATTTTCAGGAAAGTTCCATTTATTCCTACATGTTCTAATGGTTTTAATAAGCATAGGTGCTGTATTCTGACAAAATCCTTTTTCAACATCTATTTAAATAATCATATGATTTTTTTGTTTTTTGTTATCAACATGGCCTATTAAGTTTATATTTTTACTGTGCATACCCTTTGATCCAGCAGTGTTACTACTGGGATTATATCCCAAAGAGATTATAAAGAAGGGAAAGGGATCTGTGTGTGCACGAATGTTTGTGGCAGCCCTTTTTGTAGTGGTTAGAAACTGGAAACTGAATGGATGTCCATCAGTTGGAGAATGGCTGAATAAATTGTGGTATATGCATATTATGGAATATTACTGTTCTGTAAGAAAAGACCAACAGGATGATTTCAGAAAGGCCTGGAGAGACTTACACGAACTGATGCTGAGTGAAATGAGCAGGACCAGGAGATCATTATATACTTCAACAACAATACTATATGATGACTAGTTCTGATGGACCTGGCCATCCTCAGCAACGAGATCAACCAAATCATTTCCAGTGGAGCAGTAATGAACTGAACCAGCTATGCCCAGAGAAAGAACTCTGGGAGATGACTAAAAACCATTACATTGAATTCCCAATCCCTATATTTATGCCCACCTGCATTTTTGATTTCCTTCACAAGCTAATTGTACGATATTTCAGAGTCTGATTATTTTTGTACAGCAAAATAACGGTTTGGTCATGTATACTTATTGTGTATCTAATTTATATTTTAATGTACTTAACATCTACTGGTCATCCTGCCATCTGGGGGAGGGGGTGGGAGGGTAAGAGGTGAAAAATTGGAACAAGAGGTTTGGCAATTGTTAATGATGTAAAGTTACCCATGCATATATCCTGTAAATAAAAGGCTATTAAATTAAAAAAAAAAGTTTATATTTTTAATGTCAAACCAGCCCTACATTCTTAATAGGAATTTAGGCTGATCAACAGTGTATGATCTTTGAATTATATATTGCTGTCTCCCAGCTGATACAAAGTTTAAAATTTTTGCATCAATATTTATGAGGGAAATATTCTGTAGTTTTCTTGATCTGTTTTGAATTTTCCTAGTGTAAATACAAAGACTATTTTTGCATCATAAAAGAAGTTTGTGATACCCCCTTATATATTTTAAAAGTACTTTCTTCCCCCTCTTCCCGCCCCCGAGACAATTGGGATTGAGTGACTTGCCCAGAGTCACACAGTTAGGAAGTGTTAGTGTCTGAGACCACATTTGAACTCAGGCCCTCCTGACTTTAAGGCTGTTCTATCCACTATGCTACCTAGCTTCCCCATAAAAATACTTTATGTAATACTAAAATTATTCTTTAAATGTTGGATACTATTTGCATGTAAATCTGTAAGATCCTAGAATGGTGTTCTTTGAAAGTTCATTTACTGCTTCTTCAATCTTTTTTTTCAAAGACAACTTTATTTAAATATTCTATTTTCTACTCTGTTAATGTGGGTTTTTAATTTTTATTGTAAATTTTCACCCAGTTTATTTAGATCAATACTTTTATTGGCACAGATCTGGGTAAAATAGCTCCTAATAATTATTTTTAATCCTTTTTCATTACTTATAAACTCACTTTTTCATTTTTGGTGTGGTAATTTGATTTATGGCTTATCTATTTTGCAGGTTGTTTTTTTAATAAAGAGTTACTTGTTTTACTTATTAGTCAATACTTTTTCCTTTACTTTTAATTTTGCTAATTTCTCCTTTGATATTAAAGATTTCAATTTTGGTGTGTTATTAAAGATATTTTAATTCATTGATTTGCAGTACTTTATAAACATGATGTAGTCATTAATCTGTTCTTTCTCTGTTTTTGAAAAAGCAGTCTAAAGTTACAAATTTCCCCCTATTGTTTTAGCTGTATCCCACAAAGATGGGTTTTATTCTGATTGTTATTATCTTTAATTAGATTATTCTATATAAATTGTTCTTTGATCTGCATATTTTTTAGGATTAAACTATTTAAGAAGGGAAAACAGAAATAGTAAGTAGTAAGTAAACAGGTGTAAGAAAGGGGGAGGGGCTTTAAACAGAGAGGACTGTTTGAGGGAGGTGATCAAAAGCAAAATACTAGGGAGGAGGGAAGAGGGAAAAGAAAGAGAAAGGCATAACTTATATTAAATAAGATGGCCGGGTATACAGAATTAGTTATTTTAACTGACTGTGAATGGGACGAGCTCTCCCCTAAGATAGAAGCAGACAGTAGACTGGATTAAAAGCCAGAATCCTACAATATGTTGTTTACAAGAAACACATTTAAAGCAGTGATACATATGGAATGAAGGGGAAGGGCTGGAGCAAGATCTATTATGTTTCCAGTGAAGTAAAAAAAGCAGGATAGTGATCCTGATCTCAGATCAAATAAAAGCAAAAATAGATCAAATTAAAAGAGATAAGGAAGGAAACTATATCTTGCTAAAGGATACCATAGATAATGAAGCAATATCAATACTAAACATATATGCACCAAGTACTATAGCATCTAAATTCCTAGAAGAGAAGTCAAGAGAGCTGCAGGAATAGATAACAAAGATATACTAGTAGGGGATCTCAATCTTGCTCTCTCAGAACTAGATAAATCAAACCACAAAATAAATAAGAAAGAAATTAAGGAGGTAAACAGAATGTTAGAAAAGTTAGAAATGATTTTAACATATTTAACATGTATTGGACTGCCTGTCATCTAGGAGAGGAGGTGGGGGAAAGGAGGGGAAAATTTGGAACAGAAGGTTTTGCAAGGGTCAATGCTGAAAAATTATCCATGCATACATTTTGTAAATAAATTTTTTAAAAAGTTAGATATGTTCATGGAACCTTTACAAAAATTGACCATGTATTAGGGCATAAAAACCTCAAAACTAAATGCAGAAAGGTAGATCATGCTGCAATTAAAAATAACATTCAAAAAAATAGACCAAAAATTTATTAGAAACTAAATCTAATCCTAAAGAATGAATGGGTAAAACAACAAATCATAGACACAATCAATAATTTGATCCAAAAGAATGACAATAATGAGACTACGTACCAAAATTTGTGGGATGCAGCCAAAGCAGTAATAAGGAAAATTTTATATCTCTAGATGCTTACTTGAATAAAATAGAGAAAGAGAAGATCAATGAACTGGGCTTACAACTAAAAAAGCTAAAAAAAGAACAAATTAAAAACCCCCAATTAAATATCAAATTTGAAATACTGAAAATAAAAGGAGAGATTAATAAATTTGAAAATTGAATAGTTTATTTTACTATTGAACTAACAAATTTGAAAATAAAGAGATTAATAAAATTGAAAATAAGAAAACTATTCTATTAATTAATAAAACTAAAAGCTGGTTTTATGAAAAAATAAAAACCCCAACAACATAGATAAACCTTTAGTTAATTTGATTAGAAAAAACAAAGAAAAAAATCAAATTGTTAGTTTCAAAAATGAAACTTTTTCCAGAACTTTTGACAGATAAAGAGGAAATTAGAGAAATAATTAGGAGTTATTTTGCCCAATTATATATCAATAAATTTGATAATCAAAATGGAATGGAGGAATATCTACAAAAATATAGACTGCCCAGGTTAACAGAAGAGGAAATGAATTATTTAAATAGTCCCATTTTAGAAAGAGAAATAGAACAATCTATTAATCAACTCCCAAAGAAAAAAATCTCCAGGACCAGATGGATTTACATGTGAATTCTACCAAATATTTAAGGAACAATTAATTCCAATACTAAATAAATGAATTGAAAAAATAGGGGAAAAAGGATTCCTACACCAAATTCCTTTTATGACACAGATATGGTGCTGAAAGGTAAGGTGAAAAGAGAGAAAGAAAATTATAGGCCAATTTCCCTAATGAATATTGATAAATAAATCTTAAATAAAATATTAGCAAAGAGATTACAGAAAGTCATCCCCAGGATAATACACTATGACCAAATTTATTATACCAGGAATGCAGGGCTGGTTCAATATTAGGAAAACTATTAGCATAATAAAACTATTAGCATAACTGACTATATAAATAATCAAACTAACAAAAAATATATAATTATCTTAATAAATGAAGAAAAAGCATCTGATAAATCCAACATCCATTCCGATTAAAACATTAGAGAGTATAGGAATAAATTAACTTTTCCTTAAAATGATCAGTAGCATCTATTTAAAAGCATCAGCAAGCATCATTATGTAATGGGAACAAACTAGAACCATTCCCAATAAGATCAGAAATGAAAGAAAGGTGCCTACTATCATCATTAGTATTCAATATTGTATTAGAAATGTTAGTTTTGGCAATAAGAGGGAAAAAAAAGAGATTAAAGGAATTAGAGTAGGTAATGAGGAAACCAAATTATCACTCTTTGCAGATGACATGATGGTATACTTAGAGAATCGTACTGAATCAATTAAAAAACTATTAGAAACAATTCACAACTTTAGCAAAGTTGCAGGATACAAAATAAATCTACATAAATCATCATCATTTTTATATATTACCAACAAAGTCTAGCAGCAAGAGATATAAAGAGAAATTCCATTTAAAATAACCATAGATAATGTAAACTATTTAAGAATCTATCTGCCAAGGCAAAGTCAGGAACTATTATGACCACAACTACAAAACAGTTTCCACACAAATAAAGTCATATCTAGTAAGTTGAAAAAATATCCAAGTGCTCATGGGGAGGTCAAGTGAATATCATAAAAATAACAATACTACCTAAATTAATCTACTTATTTAATACCATACCAAACAAACTCCCAAGAAATTATTGAAAATCTAGAAAAAATAATAACAAAGTTCATCTGGAGGAAAAAAAGATCAAGAATTTCAAGGGAATTAATGGAAAAAAATGCAAGTGAAGGTAGTCTAGCTGTGCCAGATTTAAAAGTAAAGCAGCAGATATCAAAACCATTTGGTACTGGCTAAGGAATAGACCCAGTTTATCAGTGGAATAGGTTATATTCACAGGATAAAATAGTCAATAACTATAGTAATCTAGTATTTGACAAACACAAAGACCCCAGCTTCTGGGATAAGAACTCACTATCTGACAAAAACTGCTGGGAAAATTGGAAACTAGTATGGTAGAAACTAAGCATTGACCCATACCTAATACCATATACCAAGATAAGGTCAAAATGGGTTCACGATTTAGACATAAGGCATGATATTGTAAGCAAATTAGAAGAACATAGGATAGTATGTGGAGAAGGAAAGAATTTGTGACCAAAGAAGAACGAGAACTCATAAATGAACACTAAATAGATAATTTTGTTTATATTAAGCTAAAAAGTTTTTATACAAACAAACAATGCAAATAAGATTAGTAGGGAAGCAATAAATTGGGGGTATATTTTTACCTTTAACAGTTCTGATAAAGGCCTCATTGTAGAGAATTAACTCAAAATTTTAAGAATTCAACTCATTCTCCAATTGTTAAATGATCAAAAGCTATGAACATACAATTTTAGATGAAGAAATTAAAACCATTTCTAGTCATATAAAAAGGTGCTCTAAATCACTATTGATCAGAGAAATGCAAATTAAGACAGCTGTGAGATACCACTACACACCTATCAGATTGGCTAAAATGACAAGAAAAGATAATGACGAAGTTGAAGGGAATAAGGGAAAACTGGGACAAGAATACATTGCTGATGGAATTGTGAACAGATCCAGCCATTCTGGAGAGCAATTTGGAACTATGCTCAAAAAATTATCAAATTGTGCATGCCTTTTGATCCAGCAGTGTTTCTAGAGGGTATATATATCCCAAAGAGATCTTAAAGGAGGGAAAGGACCCACATGTGGAAAAATGTTTGTGGCATCCCTTTTTGTAGTGGCAAGAAACTGGAAATTGAGTGGACACCCATCAATTGGAGAATGGCTGAATAAGTTGTGACATATGAATGTTATAGAATATTATTGTTCAAGAAATGATCAGCAGGATGATTTTAAAGAGGCTTGGAAAGTCTTATAGTAACTGATGCTAAGTGAATTGAGCACAACATTATATGGCGATCAATTCTGATGGACGTGACCCTTTCCAACAATGAGATGACTGAAGCCAGTTTCAATGATCTTGTGATGAAGAGAGCCATCTATACCCAGAGAGAGGATTGTGGGAACTGAGTGTGGATCACAGCATAACATTATTTTGTTGTTGTTCCCTTGCATTTTGTTTTCTTATTCATTTTCTTTCCTCTTTGATCTGATTTTTCTTTCTGCAGCAAGATAATTGTATAAATATGTTTACATATATTGGATTTAACATATATTTTAAAACATATAACATATATTGGATTGCTTGCTATTGAGGGGAAGTGAGGGTAAGGAAGGGAGAATTTGGAACACAAGGCTATGGCAAGGGTCAGTGTTAAAAAAAGTATCCGTGCATATGTTTTGAAAATAAAAGGCTTTACAATAAATGTTTTGGGACAACATTTTTACAGTTAAAGGTTCTGATAAAGGCCTCATTTCAAAAATATATAGAGAATTGACTCTAATTTATAAGAAATCAAGTTATTCTCCAGTTGATAAATGGTCAAAGGATATGAACAGACAATTTTCATATGATGAAATTGAAACTATTTTTACTCATATGAAAAGATGATCCAAATCATTATTGATCAGAGAAATGCAAACAACTCTGAGATACCACTACACACCTGTCAGATTGGCTAAGATGACAGGAAAAGATAATGATGAATGTTGGAGGGGATGGGACAAAACTGGGACACTGATACATTTTTGATGTTGTTGTGAATGAATCTAACCATTCTGGAGAGCAGTTTGGAACTATACTCAAAAAGTTATCAAACTGTGCATACCCTTTGATCCAGAAGTGTTACTACTGGGCTTATATTCCAAAGAGATCTTAAAGAAGGACCTGCATGTGCAAAAATGTCTGTGGAAGCCCTTTTCATAGTGGCTAGAAACTGGAAATTTAAAAGATGCTCATCAATTGGAGAATGGCTGAGTAAATTGTGGTATATGAAGGTTATGAAATATTATTGTTCTGTAAGAAACAAGCAGGATTAATACAGAGAGGATCGGAGATGAACTGATACTAAGTGAAATGAACAGACCAGGAGATCATTATACACTTCAACAAGACTATATGATGATCAATTCTGATGGAAGAGGCTATCTTCGGCAATGAGAGGATTCAAATCAGTTCCAATTGATCAGTGATGAACAGAACCAGCTACACCCAGCGAAAGAACACTGGGAAATGAATGTGGACTACAACATAGCATTTGCACTCTTTCTGTTGTTGTTTGCTTGCATTTTTGTTTTTCTTCCCAGGTTATTTTTACCTTCTTTTTAAATCTGATTTAATATGTATACATATGTTGTATTTAATATATATTTTAACATGTTTAATATGTATGGGACTGCCTGCCATCTAGGGGAGGGAAGGAAGGGAAGGAGGGGAAAAGTTGGAACAGAAGTGTTTGCAAGGGTCAATGTTGAAAAATTAGCCATGCATATGTTTTGTCAATAAAAAGCTATAATAAAAAAAATTTAAAGAAAAAAATAAAAGAAAACAAAAGGCTTTGATTAAAAAAAGAAAAAAAAAAAGGATTAGATTAGTTTCTAATTAATTTAAACTGTGCCACAAAAGCCTTTTACTGAAAAATGTTTTGACATTATTGTCAACAAAAAGATATATTCCATTCTTCTGGTTTTCTACATTTGTTTATTTGGTTTTTATGATCTTATAATCTACTGAAAGTTTTTGTGAATAAACCATGAGCAACTGATTAATAGTCTTTCTATTCCCGTTTGATATTTTCCACAGGTCTATCACATATAACTTTTTGGAAATTCTATTCAGGTCTTTTAACTTCTTGTTTATTTTTAAGTTAGATTTATCTAGCACTGAAGGAAAGTAAATTTAGGTCCCATATTATTACAGTTTCACTACATATGTCTTCCTGTAAGTCTTAACTTTTCATTTAAGGATGTAGATTAAGGCTACTTGGTTTATAATTTAATTCTGATATTAATATCAATTTAATAGTGATATTAATTAATTGTATGTTACTCTCCAACAAAGTGGAGTTTCCCAGTTTATCCCTTTTAATTAAATTTGTTTCTTCTGAGATCAAGATTGCAACTCTTGCCTTTGTTACTTCATATATTAACTATAATGGATTCTGTTCCAGTCTATTTTAACTTTGGGTGGATCTTTCCATTTCAAGTATGTTTTTCATAAACAATATATTGTTAGGTTCTGGTTTCTAATTCATTTTGCCAGACTCTTCTATTTTATAAGTAAGTACATGTCTTACTCATGTCACCGGGAGCTCATCTCACTCATATTCATACCTTTAATTCATCCTATTATTATTATTAATAGTAAATTTTTCTGTTTTTACTCTGCCCCTACTTAAAGAATCTGTTTTGCTTTTGATTAGTGCCTTCCTTGATCTACCTCATTTACTACCCCTTTCCCTTAATTCCTTTTCTTCCCATTTTCCTCTTAGATAAGATGTATTTTTATAGCCAATTTTGTGTTCATGTGCATTCTTCCCTTCTTTATTAAGTAGTTCTAATGAGAATAAGGATTCAAGTGTCATACACTTTACCCCCCATGATCCCCTATTTGCTGTATAAATTTTATCTTCTATACATCTTTTATAGAAGATGCTGCTCCTATTTCTTTTTCTCCCTCCTTTCTTCTTTCTCATTCTTCTTCTAAGAGCATTCAAGTGTAAAAGAATCATACCCAGGCCCTCTTATCTAATTAGATTTTATGATGACTGATGATGTTCTGCTGAGCTGTATGTATTATCATCTCCCTATATTAGAATTGAAACAGTTTAACCTCATTTAGTTTATTATGGTTTCTCAAACATGTTTACCTTTTTATGCTTCTCTTGACTCCCTTGTTTGTATACAAAACTGATCCTTTCATCAGGAATGCTCAGAAGTCTGCTATTTCATTCAAGGTCCTTTTTTTTCCCCCTTCTACTATTATAAATCTTTTGGTAGGTAGACAAATCTTGTAAACCTAATTCACCTGCCTTATATTAATATCATTCCAGGATTTCTACTCTTTTAAAATTAGACTAATTAAATTTTGTGTGATCCCCTCTGTGGCTCCTCTGTACTTAAATTTATTCTTTCTGGTTGTTTGTCATATACTTTTCTTGAACTAGGAGCTTTGGGTTTTGGCTATAATATTCCTGGGAGTTTTCACTTTGAAGTTTATTTCAGAAAGCAACTAGTGGATTCTTTCAGCTTCTATTATACCTTTTATTGTAAACCTAATTCATCTGCCTTCTATAATAAGTGAGCAGTTTTCTTTTACAATTTCTTGAAATATAATGACTGTTCTTTTTTATGTTCCTGGGTTTCAGATAGTTCAATGACTCTTAAATTATTTCTTCTCCTTCTGTTTTCTGGATCAATTATTTTTCCTATGAATTATTTCAGACTTTCTTCAATTTTGTAGAATTGTGATTCTTTTTCTTATTTCCTAATGTTTCATGGAGTCATCACCTTATATTTAGTCAACTGTAATTTTTAAAGTTATTTTCTTCAGTTAAGTCCTATCTGTTTATTTCCCCCCATTTCCCCCCTCTACTAATATCATTTTATTTTTTTAAAATTCCACTGCAACTTTACTTTGTTAGGCTAACACTAAAACTAAGTCACCACTTTACTACTGGAATCAAAGCTACACAACTATGTTTCTGTAACTTGTTCCTTGAAAAATACATAGTTACAGCTCATGTTTGTGACTGTTCCTACCCACTCTTTAAATAAGACTCAGAACTGGGTAGCAGGTGACAGAGCTGCCAAATGGTACTCATTCCTGAACCTAGAGCTAATTCGCTTGAGATCTTTTTCTGTCCTGGTCTTGGCCTTCTTCCAATTCCTGGGTTCTGGAATATTTTGAACTCAGTCCTGGCCAGAGCTTCTCCCTAGTGTCTAAAGACTACTCTCTACTTGTCCCTCTAAACTGCCTTTGACTAAAAAAAATTTATTCATTTTGGCCTTTGTTTTCCCAATCAGACTTCAAGTCTGGTACACTTTTGAGGTTGTTGAAAAGCTATACTATCTTTATATGTATTGAGAAAAAAATTAAATAATATTAATTGGAAGAAAAAAAATTAGTGGGGAACTAGGGTATAGGACACTAGATGGCTCAGTGAATAGAGCACTGAGCCTGGAGTCAGGAAGGCCTGAGTTCAAATTTAGTTTCAGACACTATGACCTTTGACAACTTATTTTACCTCTCTTTGCCTTAATCCATGGAGAAAGAAATAACAAATTAATCCATATCTCTGCCACGAAACGCCACGTGGGGATCATAAAGAGTAATATGCAACTGAATGACTGAACAACAAAGTTGTATTGCTCTCTTGATCTGTCATCTTGACTCTTCTTGTTTCCATAATTCTCTTGATATCAAGACACAAAAGAAATACTCTCAGACCTCCTATCCCATTAGACTCTTTCTAGGACACTTGATGATGACAGGTTTCAGAGACAACAAAAATATCATCCCACCATATTAGAATACAGTTTTTTCTTTGTTTAATCTTTCTTAATGTTTATTAATGTTTACCTTTTTATATTTCTGATTAATTTTAAATTGCAAAGTTCTATTAAACCCCTATACAGCTTTATTCTTTTCATCATAAATTCCTGGAAGAAGAGAACATTGTACGCAGCAACATTAAGATTATACAATGATCAATTATGATGGACTTGGCTCTTTTCAACAGTGAGGTGATTCAGGTCAATTCCAATGGTCCTGTGATAGAGAGTCATCTGCACCTAGAGAAAGAACTATGGGGACTGAATACGGATCACAACACAGTATTTTCACTTTTTGTTGTGAATTTTATATGTATATTGCCCTCTGGTTATATATTATTTGGGCAGTCTTCTTTTAACATTTCTTGAAATGTAAAACAGAATTTTGGTCATGGCATTCAAGTAGCTTAATGATTCTTAAATATTTTTTCTCCTCTATTTTTCCAGGTCAGTTGATTTTTGCTATAAGATACCTTATATTTTCTTCTACATTTTCAGTCTTTTCACTTGGTTTTAATATTTCTTGTTATTTCATGGGGTCTTTGGTTTCAATTTGATCTATTCTAATATTCAGGAAACTTAAGTTGGACAAGCTTTTATATCTTTTGTGCCTAAGCAGGCATTTCCATTTCTGATTCTTTCTTCCATAACTCATTTCTTTTCCATGTTTTCTCTTCAAAAAGTATTTTAATTTCATTTAAAAACCATTTTATCTCTTTTTTAAAAAAATTCTTGCTTCATCTCTTTGAAGAATTCTAGATGAATTTGTTCTTGGGTTGTGTGGGGTTTTTTTTGGGGGGGAAGGGGGTTGGGCTTTGCTTTGTAGGTATTTTGTATATACCTAAATATATTTGTGATGTCCATAGAGTTAGAGTTCGAATTCCTAAAAGGAGCTTTTTTTTTTTTGTATTAGCATTTAGCAGATTATATGGTACATTGTATAGATTAATGAATGCCTGTTGATTGACTGTTTGATTATAACCACCTGTGAGAGCAGGTGCAAATACAGCAGAAGAATGTGCTACTGTGTGATAAGGAGTTTCAACACTTAAGGACTCAGTCTCCTTCTCTGCAAAATGAAGGGGTCGGCCTTATTAACCTGTAAGGTCCCTTAGAGTTTCAACTTTCTACAAGTTTATTAATTGCCAAAATAACATATTCTTTACATGCTATATGATGTAGCCACACTGATTTTCTGTATAATCCAATAATCCTATAATCCAAACTATTCCCAAACCTGACATTTCATCTTATTTTACATTGGAAGAACCTATATACTTACAATTCACTCCCTCATCTTGTATCTTCCTTCAAGGCTCAGCTCTATCTACCTTTTCCTCATAGAAAATTTTCCTTATCGCCCAAAAGCTTTTTGCCTTCAAATTATTAAAAATTATGTCCCCCTAAACTGTACCCCCAGTTTCTGATTTGGTTGAACAAGATAGTAAAAATTCACATCACTATTTAAATTGTGAAAAGCAAAACTTTGATTAATATATAACTTTGGTTTACTTAAAATACAATTCTCTTCTAGCACTAGCCATAAGAAATGCTGTCTAGTCTGGTGATATAGTAACAAAATAATTATGAGATAATTTAATATCAAAATACCTACCCCTTCTTGTTTGGTGAAGAGATTAAGACAATCATTCAAAGCTGCACAAGTTTCTCCAGAGGCTTCAGAGACAGCTTCAACTTTCTGAAGAAATGATGGAAGAATTTCTATAAATAAAAAAAGCAATAAAACTAATGGGACTTTAGCAATACTGATGTTACACAAATACCTTCAAATACTACTGATGTAATGCTGCTTTTGAACTATAATGAACAAATTACATAGAATCCATCATTATCAGCAATACTACTTATTGAGGACTGCATGCTAGTTGTTGAAGAACATACACACACATATACATATACGCATATATATAATTATAATAATGATGATTATTACAGGATAATAACAATAATATGATTACTGTAAAATTATCATACTAATAACTCTACACTACACTTGGTTTCAAAAATCCAAATTCACAAATTCAAGATGAAGACCTGGTTCTAATCAACAAATAGTTCCTGAGAAAAATATGTAGGGGTTTTAATAGAATGCAAATTAGAATTAACAGTGTGACAAGGCAACCAAAAAAGCTTGAATAATCTTAACCTTCATTTAAAAAAGCAGATAGTCTAAAATGAAGATAGTTAGAGATCACACTTGGAATAACTTCATTTCTGGGCACTAGTTTAGAAGGGAATTAACAAAATGAAGACTGTGCTGGGAAGGGAAATCATAACAATGATATGAATAGGAGCTGTGCAACAGGACCATCAAATAAACAAAATCAGAGATGTTTATTTGGAAAACAGAATTATGGAAGTGCAATCAATCCTCAATATTTGTGCATTTAACTTTTATGTCTTCAAGCATTCATATGATTTTATTAATAACCTCATTTTCATTTTCAAATGTGCAACCATGCACAATAGAGAAAATGAGAGCCACAACACAATCAAGATCGTGAAGCAGCTGGGATCCCATGAGGTACTTCACTAGTCTTGTTCACACTACCACTGCAGAGTGAAATGATCCCTATATATTCACAGTCTTCTAATAGCAGCAACTAAAGTCCCAGCAACCTCTCTTTTGATTTTCAGGGGTGGCCAAGGTAAAGCAGTGTGAAATCAATGGGTTTTCTGTTTTGTATTTTAATTGACATTAGCACAACAATTTTAGGGAATTACTAGCAAGAAATAAGGCTTTGCATGTTATCAATTTTATTTTGTGTAATGCATTTTATGGATTATTTTATGGCTACTGTAATAGGGAAAATATATATTCACAGAATAAATGTTTTGTAATAAAAATTGTTTGCAAAAAAGTATATTTTAAGCAATTTGATGGTCATGAGAATCTACCCTCCTATTTCCCATAGGTCCAATGTACCATAGGTCCAATGTATCAATATTTGTAGTTTTTACTATCATATCATTTTAAAGATTATTCCCATGAAAATTGAAGATTGACTGAATATCAATAGTATCTTCAAATACCTATCTAAAGATTTATTATGTGAAAAAATTAAGACATTCATTCTGGCTCCAGAAAGCATTACTATAAGCAATGAATAAAAAGTGAAAAGTAGTAGGATAAGGTTTAATAAAAAGAAAAACTGCCCCCAAATGGGAGCTATCCAAAAGTGAAATTCAGCCAGTGTAGTGGTAGCAGACTCCTGTAAACACTGCTGACAGGGAAGAGGGGGATGGATTGCTTCAGTTGGAGGAGTTCTGATATGCAATAGAACTAAAGCTGATCAGGTAGGCACACTAAGTCTGGAGTAATACAATAAGCCCATGGGTGGAGGGAGCTACTCGACTGCCTAAGGAAAGAAGAAAGGGAAAAAAAACCTATTAAGTATTTGTTAAATATCTATGAGGTGTGTGGCACTATGCTATAAGCATATTACAATTATCTCATTTGATTCTCACAGCTCTGTAAGATGGGTGGTGTTGTGATCTCCACTTTATTTTATTGATAATAAAATCAAGACTGAGTTAAGGGGTTTGTCAGGGTTACAAGGTTAGTTGGTGTGTAAGGTTGCATTTTAACTTAAGCTCTTCCCGATTCCAGATTCCAGACCCAGAGCTCTGTATACTTGAGTGTCATTTGGCAATCCCTGGGCTCATACCCACAAGTAAGAAGTGGGGCAGGGAAATAACATTCAAAGGCATTGAGTTTCCTCATGAAAGGTCTAATGTGAACTTCAGATGACCACTTGTAGCATATGAGAGAGAAGGGATTCCTGTTCAAGAACAGAGGGCAGACGATGACTTTGAGGTCTCTTCCAAATCTGAGGCTTAATGATAACACTATGTACCATGTCTGCAATATAAATATCTCTACTTCCCCGAAATAATCTCTCTTCTCTGAGCTCTCAGTGACATTTATTTTTGCATTTTGAACATATTTAATAAATATTTATTAGAAATATACATTATATCCCAATTATAATCTTATATATTTTTACTTAATCCTTGATAATAAAACCTAGACTTCCCTAACTAGTCCTTTAACATGTGGGTAGCTGAAAGCTACATACTAAAATATCAGGTAAAATATGGCAAAAAATAGACTAACATATGCCTTTAAGAAATTTATAATGTAATCTGATACTTTATTTCCTAAAAGCTTTAAGGGAATGGAAACCACAATTTTAATAGTTTTTTTTAAAGCCTTTAAAAAACTATACAACAATAAAAATGACAATAAACTTTCAAATTTGCAAAGCATTTTACATGTTATCTTATTTAAATCTAACAAAAACCCAAAGAATTAGGTGTTATTAGTATCCTTGTTTTATAAATGAGGAAACAGATTGAGAGAAGTTAATCCTTGTCAAGGGTCACAGAGCTAGTATTTGTTATATATTTGAATATAATTCTTCCAAACTCCAAGTCTAGCACTTGATCTGCTATGCCAAATAACTATCTATAAAATCAAGCATTTAGTACAATGCAATACATATGGCAAATATTTAATTATGCAGTCTTTTAATAATGCATAAATGCAATTTCGAAAAATAGGCATAATAAAAATAGAGAAGGGAAAGGCAAGAATCATTTATATGATGGCTGCTATATGCCAGGCACTGTGTTAAATACTAATTTTTTTAAACAAATATTATTTAATTTGATCTTCGCAATAGCCCGGCAACATAGGTACTATTATTATTTTAATTTTACTATTGAGGAAATTAAGGCAAGCAAAGATTAAATGATTTGTTCAGAGTCACAAAGCTATAATATTAAGCTATTAAGGCCAGATCTGTGCTCAGATCTTCCTGATTCCAGGTTCAGGCCTCTAGCCATTGAACCACCAACTGTTTCATTTAGGAGTGCTTATGAGCTTCTAAATAAAACATACATATTACTAAAACAAATAGTTGACCTGGTATTTTTTTTTAATTCTTTTTGTAATTTATCTCAAGAACCTGAATTGGAAGAAAAATCACTAAGAAAAAATGACACAGCAAAAACAAGCCAACTTGGTGGTCTGAAACTAGGTTAAAAGTTAAGTAATTTCACTGAAGAGCTACAGTTCCTAAAGAGTAACCACAAATTTTAACAGAGCCTAGTGAGGATAATATATAATATAATTAGTAGTAGAAGACTGAAAATTGCTTTTTCATCTAAAATGTTTACATTTAAAAAGAGATACTTCTTTTAGATCAACACATTACACTTTAAATTTACATTAATAGAACATACATAAAACACATCAAAAATATATCAATGCCAATCCCCAAAAAACTATAAAAAAGATACTTTATAAAAATTAGATAAAATAGTTTAAACATTGAATAAGAAAATAAAAAAGCTAAAATATCAAGAAGAAAATAAAGAAAAAGTAGAAATGAAGGGAAAAATAACAATTCCTGGTTTCAATTTGTAATGCAGCAATATTCCAAATCTATCAATAAGCACTTACTTAATATCTCTCGTGTGTCATGTACTATGCTAAGTGCTAGGGAAAGGAAGGAAGAAGGGGAGGAAGTGAGAGAAGGGAGTGAGGCAGAGAAGAGAGTGAAGGAGAGAATGGAGGAATGAAGAAAGGAAGGAGGGAAGGAGAAAGGGGAGGGGGGAGGGAGAGAGGAAAGAAGGGAAGGAGGGAGGGAAGGAGGAATGAAGAGAGGAAAGAGGGAAGGAGGGAGAGAGGGAAGGAGGAAAAGAGGAAGGGAAGGAGAGAGGGAAGGAGGAAGGAAGGAACTGGCAAAGAAATGTAAAAATATATTATTGTGTGGCAGTTATATGCTATCAAAACTGGTAACACAAAAGAAACAGAAAGTTGCTACTTTCAAAAATATAAAATATCCAAATATCAAAAAACCAGATAGAGATCTTAAATAACCTAATCTCAGAAAAGGAAATAGTTCTATCTGCAAACAAATAATCAAGGAACCTAACCAATTCACAGAAGATTTCTAGCAAACTTTTAAAGAAGTGAGTTTCTATACTTCACAAATGTTCATCAAAAATTAAGAATCCTACCAGAATCTTTTTATCAAGACAAATATAAGTACTAATTCCTAAATCAGAAAAGGATAATACACAAGAAGAAAACTATCAGCCAGAATCATTAAAGAATACTGTGATGACCCTGCTAGCACCCAGGACATTCCAGAATCAGCCGGAGTCAGGATAAGCAAAAGTCCTTAGTCTTTATTCTTGGTCTTTAGATGCAGGATTGAACAGGATGGAAGCAGAATCTCCACGACTGCCTTCTCCCTCGTCTACTGCCTAAGAGTGACCCTAGCTAGTCTTACTCCACTCCCCCTAGTCCTACAATCCTCTGTATATACCAATCATTGAGCCAGGACAGGATAGTGGGAAGGGCCATTATCCAAGCAGATGCTAATAAAGTATTGTCCAATCAGTAGTTAGCCTCAAGTGCTTGGAAGTCCTGACCTCAGAGCATTGATTCAATAGTTTCAGCCCTCTACAGAACACTACAAAAAAATTTAACACATTTCTATCAAACAGTTTACAGCAATCTATCTAAGAAATTATTATAATTATATGGGACTTATACCAGGGAAACAATGATGATTCAACATTAAAGAAACAATCAACATAATTAATCACATCAAAAACCCAACCATTCAAAACCACATTATTATTCTAACAGAGAGAAAGTCTTTGACAAAATATAACCCTTTTATACTCACAATTCCAGAAATTATAAACCTAAACCTTTTGGATCTGGTTTAGAAAATAAAGATGATATATCAATGAAACAATGAAAAATCAGAAACAATTTAATTCAATAAGCCAGTATTTGATATACTGGAAAACACAAATTACTTGGGAAAGAACTCCTTATTAGAAAAAACTACCAGGAAAACTAGAAAACAGTCTTGTAGGAAATAGGCTAAAGACTAATAAGTTACAAAATATTCCACAATAAATTTTATTTTTCCTGACCATTAAAAGAGAATAGATTATATACCCTTCACAGCAATGCATAAACGATATATATTTAACCACAAAAGACAGAGGCAAGTACAAAAAAAAAAAAAAAAAAAAACAGACAATTTTGATTATGTGAAATTGCAAAGCTGCTGCACATATAAAATTATTGCATCTAGGTTAAGAATTCTAAGTGGTCAAATGGGGAAAATTATAACAAAATGTTGTTGGTGGAGTTGTGAACAGATCCAAACATTCTGGAGAGCAATTTGGAACTATATTCAAAAAGTTATCAAAGTGTGCATACGTTTTGACCCAGCAGTGCTTCTACTGGGCTTATTTCCCAAAGAGATCTTAAAGGAGGGAAAGGGACCCACATGTGCCAAAATGTTTGTGGCAGCCCTCTTTGTAGTGGCTAGAAATTGGAAACTAAATGGATGTCCATCAATTGGAGAATGGCTGAATAAATTACGGTATATGAATGCTGATGAATATTATTGCTCTGTAAGAAACAACCAGCAGGGTGATTTCAGAAAGGCCTGGACTGACTTACAGGAACTGATGCTGAGTGAAATGAGCAGAACCAGGAGATCATTATACATGACAACAAGGAGACTATACGATGATCAATTCTGATGGATGTGGCTCTCTTCAACAATGAGATGATTCAAACCAGTTCCAATTGTTCAGTGATAAAGAGAGCCATCTACACCCAGTGAGAGAACTATGGGAACTGAGTGTGGACCACAACATAGCATTCTCACTCTTTCTGTTGCTGTTTGCTTGCATTTTTGTTTTCCTTCTCAGTTTTTTTTTCTTTCTAGATCTGATTTTTCTTGTACAGCAAGATAATTGTATAAATATGCATACATGTATTGCATTTAACATATATTTTAACATGTTTTGGACTACCTGCCCAATAGGTAAATAGGAGGTGGGTGGGGGGAGGAGGGAAAATTTAAAACAGAAGGTTTTGCAAGGGTTAACGTTGAAAAAATTACCCATGTATATGTTTTGTAAATAAAAAGCTATAAAAAAAAGAAATGTTCTCATTATTATGTTAGTTAAAATGAATATATACAAACAGAAGGCACAGGCATGAACTGAATATGAAGGGATAATATCTTTTTTAAAAAAATGATGAAATTAAGTGGTGAGAGAGGATTGTACTAGGAGAAAGGGAAAGGAAGAAGTGTAATGGTACAAATTATGTGCCATAAAAAAGGAGGTAAGAAAGCTTTTATAGTGAAGGGAAAGAAAGGGAGGAGAGTGAATAAGTGAACTCTTACTCTCATCAGAATTGGCTCAAATAGAAAATAACATACATACTCAATAAAAGTATAGAAATCTATTTTACCCTGCAGGAAAATTGGAGGGGAATGGGATATAGGAAGGGGGGAAGGTAATAAAAGAGAGGGCTTATTGGGGAAGGGAGTGCTCAGTAGGAAACACTTTTGAGGAGGGACAGTGTGAATAGAGAGAGAGTGAATAAATGGGGGAAATACAATTAGTAATAGTAATTGTAAAAAAAAATTTGAAGCAAATTTCTCTGATAGAATATTATTGTTTACTGGGAAATGATAAGCAGGATGCTCTCAGGAAGAAAAAAAAAAAACTTGTAAGTCCTACATGAACAAAGTGAAATATACTGTATACAAAGTAACAGCAATGTTCTAGGATGACCAAGTATAAATGACTTTGTTATTTTCAGTAGTACAATCATATATACCTACCTTGAAGGACTTATGAAAAATCCTATCCATACCCAGAAAAGGAACTGATCTGAATATAGATTAAAGCATTCTCTATTACTCTATCTCTCTATTTGTAACCTAATTTTTCTTGAGGGTTTTTATTTTCATTAGGATGGGAGATGTATGGTTTTTTTTCACAACTTGACTTTTATGGAAATGTACTGCATAACTTCACATGTGGTTTCTTAATTATGGGTGGGAATAAGGGAAAGAACCTAGAACTCTAAAATCTTAAAAACAAATATAAAAATGATTTTGAATGTAACTAAGGAAAAATATTAAATAATTTTTTAAAAAAATCAAAGCCACTATACTCATATTTAAAAAATGCTATAAATCACTAATGATTAGAGAAAGGCAAATTAAAACAACTCTGAGATACTACCTCACATCTATCGGATTGACTAATAAGATAGAAAAGGAAAAAACAAAATTTAAATAGGAGGTGGGTTAACTGGAACATAATGTATCGTTAGTGGTGTTGTGTACTGATCTAATCATTCTGGAAATCAATTTGGAATTATGCCCAAAAGGCAATCAAACTGTATATCCACTAGGTCTGTATCCCAAAGAGATTTTTAAAAAGTAGAGTGGGGGGGGGGGGAGAAGACTTATTTATGCAAAAATATTTATATCAGCTCTCTTTAAGTTAATCAGTAATTGGAAATTGAGGATATGCCCATCAACTGGGCAATGGCTGAACAAGTTATGATATATGAATGTAATGGAAAATTCTTGTGCTATAAGGAATGCTAAGCAGGATGATTTTAGAAAAACATGGAAAGATTTACATGAACTGATACAAAATAAAGTGAACAGAACCAGGAGAAATTGTACACAGTAACAGCAACAAGGTATGGTAATCAACTATGAATGGCTTAGTTATTTTCAGCAATACAATGATTTAAGAAATTACAAAGGGACTTATGATGAAAAATGGTATCCATCTCCAGAAAAATAACTGATGGAATCTGAATGCAAATTGAAGCATACAATTTCCATTTTATTTTTTTTGTGGGTTTTTTCTTTTGGTCTATTTTTTCTTTTACAACATGACTAATATGGAAATATTTTATATACCTGTGCATATTTAACCTGTATGAAATTTCTTACTGTCATAGGAAGGAGAAGGTAAGGGGAAAAAGAGAGAAAACTTGAAACTCAGTTTAAAAAAATGTTATGATCAATGTGGAAATATGTTTAGAAGAACTGCACATGTTTAATCTATATTGGATTATTTGCTGTCTAGGGCAATAGTGGTGGGGAGGGAGAAAAATTTGGAACATAAGGTTTTGCAAGGGTGAATGTTGAAAACTTTGCATGTATTTTGAAAGTAAAAAGCTATTATTAACAAATTTTAATGTTAAAAATTGTCTTTACATATAATTGAAAAAATATTATTAAAAATATTCCCTGTTATATAGGATATGTCGCTGAGAAGGTGGGACAGTAGGAGAAATTTAGATTATATAAAAACAAGAGATAACAATAAAACTATTTTTTTAAATAAAATTAATGGGAAAAAAATTTAACAAAGTAGTTGTTTTCTTCCAAATATAAGAAATTTAGTATAAATAGCACTCAATGTCTACCTAATTAAATATATAAAGATGACAAAAACGGGAAATTCAAATGCTGGAGAGGCTGGGAGCAAAAGACCACTATAATGCTCTGCTGGTGTTCATTCAGCCATTCTAGAAACCACTCTAGAAACATTTGGAAAAATGACCAAAAAGTAAATTATTTATGCCCCACAGGGCATAGAAATTGGCCTAGAAATACTAATAATAGCCCCAAGCTCCAAAAGTTGAAAGAAAAGAGAAAATATATCTGTAAAAGATATAAAAAAGAGGGAAAGCCAGAAGAAACAAGCAGAACAGCTTTGCAAGTTTTTCTCACTAATTTCTTTATCACTTGTTTATACTACTGATAATTTCTGGTAGGAGTAACCCTCCCCACACATATACACACAGAAAATCACAGCTTTTTTGAATTACTAAAGTATGGGGGGCTGATTTTTATTGTAATATATCCATATTCAAAACTTCAATAAATATGTATTTATGTATTTTTCTGAGGCAATTGGGATTAAGTGACTTTCCCCAGGTCACACAGCTAGAAAGTGTTAAGTGTCTGAAACCATCTTTGAACTTAGGTTCTCCTGACTTCAGGGCTGGCGCTCTATCCACTGCGCCACCTAGCTGCCCCTCAACAAATATTTACTAAGCAATTACTATATATCAAGGCACTCTGCTAGATATAAGACAAAGATAAATGAGATACTGCCCTGATTCTTAAAAAGCATGTAGTCCAATAAAGACAATACCCAGTACAAAAATAATTATAACCTCAAGTAGAATATGCTAAGGGATCAGAAGAGAAACAAAGTATTATGATAGGTTTTGGAAGAAGATATTAAACTGACTTGAGAGATTCCAAATAATTTACCTAGCAAGCAAAGGCTTTCTCTAATTTGGAAAACTTTCTCTATTCTTGGAATATTCTCTGTTCCCCAACTTCATCTGATGATTTCCTACCACTGCAACCTTTAAAGCCCACAATACTATCTCTTTGATCTTCCTGACTAATAATTTCTGCCTCAAGCTACTACAAAATACTTTATCTTCTAACTCTGATATAATTACCATGTAACATTATATAGTGTTATCATCTGAGCTGCAAGTTCCTTTAGGGCTAAACTCTGTCCAAACTAAACTATATCTCTATACCTTTAAGAAAAGTTTTCTCATTTCCCATTCAAGTTCCTATACTAAGAAAATGATGAGTATAGAACACACTTTATTTGATATAACAAAACTTCCCAAAATGACTTGTATTCAAAAGTCATAACCAATCAAAACAATGTTCCTTCCCTTTCTAGTGATCCAGCATTCAATAACCTAGAGCCCTCTTGAATTATGGTCTGCCCTAGGGTTGAAGTTCACCTTTCCTACCTCCTCAGACCCCAAGAAAATTGTTCAAAGTCTCTGGAAAGCTCACTCCATCCCTCTAAATCTGGATAGTCCATATAACTCAATATCCTAAGCTATCACTCTGCTTGGTTTACAAACTCCTCTTCTGAGGAAATCCAAGATCCATGGTCCAAGGACACATCCTTGGCACTGTCACTCCTACTGTCGGCTTGGATTCTGGTAGCTCTAGGTTTTACCCAGAAACTCTTTGCCACTGTCTTTCCTAGGACTAGGTGAATTTCAGGAGAGATATTGGAAATGAACAGGCTTCACTTCCAAGAAATTAAGTCTATGTATACAGTCTTTCTCCTTTCTGTAACTCCCAATTCTTTTACTTGTCATTCATCTCATTCTGCATTTCTTCTTACAAGTCCAAGGGGAAAACCCAAGTCCATCATCTTCATTAGGTTAAGAAGACAAGGCAAGTAATCAGACCCAGATGAGTTCATATCACATATTTATCAAGAAGTTAATGCTGTGAGGGGAATAGCATTTCCTTAAAAAAAGATAAGAGGTGTTCCAGGAGGGACAGAGAAGCTTTCCAAAGCTCCTCTTAGGAATACTGTCTACAAATGTATTATCCTTTTATTGCCAGTATAAACAAAAGACAATTTTACTACCATATGAAGTGATCCTTTAGACAGATTCATAATAAAAAGTTAAAAATCATAGATAACTCCCTATTTTCCTCTGTGAGAAATCCACTGGATAATGTGGCTAACTTTTATTTAATACCTGTGCTCAAAGTTGTAAAGACAAAATAATCATTTTCCAAAACTCCTATAAGCTTCAATAGGAATATACAAGAAAGTTTTAGTAAATATTTGTATTTGTTAAATTAATCTAGCTTTACAATATCAATATTAAACATACATGCACCAAGTGGTGCGGCATCTAAATTCCTAAAGGAGAAATTAAGAGAGCTGCAAGAAGAAATAGACAGCAAAACTATAATAGTGGGAGATCTCAACCTTGCACTCTCAGAATTGAATAAATCAAACCACAAAATAAATAAGAAAGAAGTCAAAGAGGTAAATAGAATACTAGAAAAGTTAGATATGATAGATCTCTGGGGAAAACTAAATGGAGACAGAAAGGAGTACACTTTCTTCTCAGCAGTTCATGGAACCTACACAAAAAGTGACCATATATTAGGACACAAAAACCTCAAACTCAAATGCAGTAAGGCAGAAATAGTAAATGCATCCTTTTCAAACCATGATGCAATGAAAATTACATTCAACAAAAAGCCAGGGGAAAACAGACCAAAAAATAATTGGAAACTAAATAATCTCATACTAAAGAATGATTGGATGAAACAGCAAATCATAGACATAATTAATAACTTCACCCAAGAAAATGACAATAATGAGACATCATACCAAAATGTGTGGGATGCAGCCAATGTGGTAATAAGGGGAAATTTCATATCTCTAAGAAGCCTATTTGCATAAAATAGAGAAAGAGAAGGTCAACGAATTGGGCTTGCAACTAAAAATGCTAGAAAAGGAACAAATTAAAAATCCCAGTCAAACACTAAACTTGAAATTCTAAAAATAAAAGGAGAGATCAATAAAATTGAAAGTAAAAAAACTATTGAATTAATTAATAAAACTGAGACTTGGTTCTATGAAAAAACCAACAAAATAGAGAAACCCTTAGTAAATCTGATTTTAAAAAGTAAAGAGGAAAATTGTTAGTCTTAAAAATGAAAAGGGAGAACTCGCCACTAACAAAGAGGAAATTAGAGCAATAATTAGGAGTTACTTTACCCAAGTTTATGACAATAAATTCGACAACTTAAATGAAATGGAAGAATACCTTCAAAAATATAGCTTTCCCAGATTAACAGAGGAAGAAATAAATATCCTAAACAGTCCTATTTTAGAAACCAACTCCCTAAGAAAAAATCCCCAGGACCAGATGGATTTACATGTGAATTCTACCAAACATTTAAAGAACAATTAACTCCAATGCTATATAAACTATTTGAAAAAAAAGGGATTGAAGGAGTCCTACAAATTCCTTTTACGACACAGACATGGTACTGATACCTAAACCAGTAGGTTGAAAACAGAGAAAGAAAATTATAGACCAATCTCCCTAATGAATATCAATGCTAAAATCTTAAATAAAATATTAGCAAAAAGATTACAGAAAATCATCCCCAGCATAATACACTATGACCAAGTAGGATTTATACCAAAAATGCAGGGCTGGTTCAATATTAGGAAAACTATTAGCATGATTGATTATATCAATAACCAAACTAACAAAAACCATATGATCATCTCAATTAATGCAGAAAAAGCATTTGATAAAATCAAACATCCATTCCTAATAAAAACACTTGAGAATATAGGAATAAATGGACTTTTCCTTAAAATAGTCAGGAGTATATATTTAAAACCGTCAGTAAGCATCATATGCAATGGGGAAAAACTGTAACCTTTTCCAGTAAGATCTGGAGTGAAGCAAGGTTACCCACTATCACCATTATTATTCAATATTATATTAGAAACACTAGCCTCAAAAAAGAGTAAAGAATTAAAAAATTGGAAGGGCAAGAAAACCAAACTATTACTCTTTCAGATAATGATAGTATACTTAGAATCCCCAGAAATTCTACTAAAAAACTATTAAAAAATTTAAACTTTACAAAGAGGAAAATAAATAAACCCTTTATAAATCTCAATTTTCTACATCAAAAAAAATCCAAAAACAAAAAACATTCCATTCAAAATAACGAACAGATAAATATTTGGGAACACTACAAAGGAAAATAGGAATTATATAAAAAAAAAAACTTTTCCACACAAAGAGATTAAAAATTGAAAAAATAAGCTCTTGATATGAAAATATAATAAAAGGGAAATATTAAACAATTCATTTATTTAGTTTATACCAATAAATTAAAAAAAATATTTTAAAATCTAAAAAAAATAAAAAAAAATTATAGGAAAACAAAAATCAAAAATTAAAATTAAAAAAAAAATCAAATGAAAATTTGCCTGACCATCTAAAACATTTATGCATACCAAAACCATTTGATTGGCTAAAAAAATTATTATCATTAAAAATTTATTCACAAAAAAAAATATCAATTACAATCTAGGGTTTAAAATCCAAAATCCTAACTTTTGGATAAGAATTATTATTTACAAAACTTTGGGAAACTAAATTTAAATGAAATTAGATACCCACCCACACCCAAAAATCCAAATAAATCAAAATTCCAATTTAAAAAAAAATTATAAAAAATTAAAAATAGGAATTTATCTCCTCAAAATTTGGGAGGAGGAAAAATTTGACCAAAATAACTAAACATTATTATCAAAAAGAAAATTTTATTACATCAATTAAAACCTTTACAAAAACAAAAATGCAAACAAATTAAAAACAAAAAAGGGAAAACATCTTCTAAAAAATTCTAAAAGGCCTCATTTCCAAAAAAAGAAACTTTAATTAATTTATTAAAATCAACCATTTCCAATGAAAATTTTCAAAATAAAAACAATTTCAAATAATTAAACATTTCCCCTCATGGGAAAAAAGTTTCCAAATACTAATAGAAAAGCAAATTTAAAAAACCTAATACCACTACACCCTTTGGCAAATGAAAAAAGATGAATTTGGGAGGGATGGAAAACTGGGAAAAATTTTGGGCTTGAAAAACTAAACCATTTGGGTTTAACTAAATTATCCAAAATTTTTCC